>NW_019392682.1:592639-621832 GCF_000648675.2 Cimex lectularius | reverse complement strand
CTACTTAAACAGTATGGACCATTTTTGGGACAAGTTGTCAAAGAGGGTCGTGATGTCAGAAAACTGGTAAGACAATTGTTCGAAGGTTCTTCAATCCTTACCAGTATGCTCGAGTTGATCAAGAAAGCATGGATCAGATCGCCATCGTATCACATCTCAGATGGATGATCGTTTTATCGTTCCCTAACAGCTGCGCGATACGTTAAAGATGTGTTATCAGGAGTTGTTCCTTATATGTCACTAATTGGCGACGGTTTTTTTTAAAGCATCGCAAGGCCGTAGACAAGATCGTTCATGACTACTTGAAACGGGCTTCAATTCAATTAAAGTGGCCAACATGTAATCCCGCCCAAAATATTCTGGAACACTGTTCGGACGAATTGCCAAAACGGTTAAATTCGCCTAGTGATGACAGAAAATTTGCAGGCATCTTTAAGATTGGCGCTGTTGGAGGAGTATGAAAGTATTGCACAGCACTGCATTCAAAACCTCATAAAATCGATGCCACGTCGAAGGCAAGCGGTGATCAAACGCAATAGGAGGAAATACTCCGTACTCAATTGAATATTTTCTTCACTGCTTCCATAGCAACATTTTTCACAAAATTATTTTATTCAGTTTGTTTTATTTAATTTTTTTATTCAGCTATATCTAATATTTTTCTTTAAAAAGTCTATACAATTTATTTACTAAAAGTCGAGGGTGGCCACTTTTCTTTTTGACTTTCATATAATATTAAAATAATTAGAGTACATTTTATTTTGTATTATAATTATCCCAGAGGTTTCGGAACAATGAAGAAGATAAGGCCGGATCGGTACTGGCCACGGGGTGAGCGGGAAAAGGGATGATAAACCCAACTCCTAAATATGAGCCTAACGGGGCATGGAAAGAGATAAATAACGAGATGTAGAGGGTGGGTCGGGTATTATACAGACGATGTTGCAGTCGGAGCTACGGTAACATATATAATACACTCTCACGGAATATAAATCGAGAATATAAGAAACTTTATCTGACCCAAATTCCCAATTAAGCCAGTCCCATTTAACAGCCATGTCAAATTTCCTCTTGGCACAAGAAACTAACTGTCTTAGGAAATTATCCTAAAAACTTCAATGAAAAAATGAAAATTACGACTAATTTTTTTTTAAATCCCGAACTTTGATTTAAAATAGAGCGTTCTTTTCACTTGATAACACAAATTTAAAAAAAACAATTTATAAATTAAAAATAAGGATTAAAAGGTGGATAGTGAAAATGGTTTTTTTCTACTTTTGAAGCGTAAACTGTTTACCTAACTAAATATGATTCTCGGTTCGCCTTCCTATTCTGATGAAGTTTTTAAATTTTTCCTCAACGAATTGTATCAAAATTAACTTCTTCAAACTCTTCCCCAGACCATCAGTTTTCTTTCCTCCGTATAAGTATTGTAAATGCAATGTCCAAGGTTTTAGAATCTATCTACTGATGAAGCCAAGAAATTCTTGAACCATTCTTAATTGACGAGCAGATTTATTTGACTGGGCGCCCAACTTCTACTGACTTAACGACTTAGAAGGAATTCATTTTTAATGTAGTCGAAAACTGGGACAGAGTTGAGGCAATTATGGTGATATTTCTAAAGCCAATTGAAATGTTCTTGGATTAAGTTCAGCTTTATCTCTCCAGTATTCTGTGCAAGCTCGGGGAAGGTGTCCACCACGTTCCACATCTACCACCATATGTGTGTGTGTGTGTGTGTGTGTGTGTGAGTGTGTATGTGTGTGTTTACCACGTACAAATATTACATTCACTTAACAAAAATTTATATCAAGTTCGATCATACAATTCACTGTCACTCACAAGAACACTTTTTTCTGGAAGCCACTTAAGCATTCTGCTCACCACTTGTCTTATCACAGATGGTCTTTCCGAATCAAAAAGTCTCCAGTGAAAGATAACACGGTCCGATGACGACGAAGTTTTGTATATATATATATATTCCCTAAAGGTCCGGGACACTTGGTCGGCTCACGTGTCCTGCATAAACCTCTTGGACCTGTTCACATACCCCAAGATTGTGGACCATTTTATCTCGGGGATTGATTTGGCGATGTCCTCTCCTTCAAAGATTTCAAATCTAGACCTAGCACCTATCACACTCTGCGAGGTAGTGCCTTGCGGTTTTTTCTTTTGTTTCGCAAAAACAGCAAAAGGGATCTGGTAGGATACCCATTACGAAGAGGTGTCTTCTCAGTGGGCAGTGGCCCGTCAGAATACCTATCAGCCTCCTAATTCCCTTCCTTGAGTTAGAGAATAGCCATTTCGATTCTGCTGGTTTGATCGCCTTAAAAAACTCTTTCGATTGCCTGTGTCCGGGGGATAAATTCCAGTCCTTAAGGAATTGTTTCATGCCCCAGTTATTAATACTCTCTTTCGCTATGCTCATAGAGTGAGGTAATACGGGTTGTGGCGCGACAAACGCAGTATTAGAACCTTTTTTGGCCAGGCCATCCACCTTTTCATTGCCATGGTGTCCTTTATATGCTGGTATCCAAATAAGGGTTACCTTGTTCTCAAACCTGAAAGAGATCCTATTGATAAGATCTATAGTTTCCTCCACCAGTCTTGAGGTTCACAAATCTTTTTTAATGCCCTAAGACTAGCCTGACTGTCAGAAAAAATTCTAATATCTTTTCCCTTAATTTTATTTTCCATAAGTTGACTAAGAGGTTGTTGGATCACAAGGGCAACTTGCATCTGGCAGAATATTAAAACGAAGAAGATATGCTCTGTTTTTTCCATGACGTGACAACACTTGAGTCACCTTGTACTTGTAGCTAATTGTAATGTCACACTTGACTCTTGCCCCTAAAGATGGAAAAAATCCTTAGTGAGCATGCCTTTCCCTGTTGTTAGCCAGATTTGTTCTCAAGTGTGTAGTTCTCTCTGTTTTCTTGTGTTTAACATGGGCTTTCGGAACAAAGTTGAAGGGTACCTGCAAATTCTCATCTCCCGATGCATGTTTCGCCAATAAATCAGCTTTTTACTGAATACTACATTGCATTTCAGATGATTAACGTGTTATTTTATCTCAACTGCTTGGTAGGATGCCAGAAGGATGCGGAAATGTGCTCTCTGTGCAATGCAAGTGAAAAAGAAACCGTGCACTTTTTGGCTAAATGTACCTTTCTGTCCGAGATACGTGTTTCATATTTGAGTAGTGCTTTGCTCTCGGAGGAAAGGCTAGTTAAATTTTTAAATGAGCCAAGCCTGCAGCTAATAAAATTCGCGCTTGGTTTTACCGTTGGGAACTGGGAAATGAGTTCAATTTTTGATATATTAAAAGAAATTTTTACTTAATGGTGTATAAATCTATATACCATTATCTTGTTTTGTGTCACCAGGTAATTTTATTTTGTTTTTGTTTTCTTTTTATTTTAATTACGGTATAAAACACAGAGGATATTATTATATTTTATTGGCCACTTTATTATCTTTTATCAATATTTTATCAATAACCTCGACTTCAAGCAGACGGATATTCCATTGCTCCAAATATATATATATATATACACATATACACTGACAGGCAAAAAATTCCACCCAACTGATTTTTTTAAATTTTCTCGATAAAAGAAAATTCTACCCTTAATTTGTCTAATTGTTTTTATCAATAAATATTTTTTTATTCCATGTTTTAAACTGAGGGTATTACTTAGACGTAAACACATTTAATCCTTATCCAAAACAAGGATAAAGGATTTTTCCATGCTTAATTTCTACAGAAATTAAAATGTTTATTAAGTCTCATTTGAATTGTGAAGCAATAAACTGTTTATTTGTCATCTTTCTTTTATTAATTTCAGTATTTAAACTTAAAAATGCCACTTAGTGCTGAGGATGTTGCGCGTGGTGTGATACTCACTGATGATGGACATTTCATCAGGTATGCGGCTATTGCCATCCGAGTTCCGTACGAAACTCTGCGAAACGCCGTTAGATGTTTTTACCATAGAAGACCCAGTTCTGACGCCCTACGATAGAAGAACCATAGGACGACTGTTTTTTGACTTTGAGAATTGTGCGAAATCGGCACCTTAATGTTGATCAAGGGATTCATCAGCTCCAGGAAGTTGGAGGTGCCCAAATTTCTGAACGCACTGCTCGAAGAAAATTGAACTAGCATGGACTTATGGCTTTTCTCCCAGTAAGGGGGGCAAAATTGACCAGAACCACAGAGTTGCACGGCTCTCATTTGCTCGAGAACATAGCCAGCCATTGGTCGTTGGACGATTGGTTAGCTGTACCTGATGGGTGCAGATCTCCAGATTGGCGTGAAAGAGTGTGGAGAAGGCGAAATGAAAGGTACGAAGCTTGTAATTTTTCCAGAGCCGACCATTTCAACGAAGCTCAGTGATGGTGTGGAAATTTGAATGGAGAGTCGCACAGAGTTGGTGTTGTTCGTGGAGGGTCTTTCACGGCCACACGCTATGTGGATGAAATTTTGGAACATCAGGCGTTGCCTATCCTCGATGAAATCAGCGACAATCCTATTCTAATGCACTATAATGCCCGTCCACATGTCCTTCGCATAGTACAAACGTACCTTCAATAGCATGACATCAGGGTCTTATCCTGGCCAGTCCGTTCTCCAGGCTTGAACCCCATCGAACATTTTCGGGATAACCTCACAAGACGAATAAGAGCACGTCCATCATTTCCTGACACACTCCACGATCTTTAAAGGACTCATTGTGAAGAATGGGCTAACCTCCAGCAAAGAAACATTTCCAGATTGGTAGAATATATGTCGAGGCGTCTTCGAAATGTAATTAAGGCAAGAGGAGGAAATGCTAATTAAAAATCTAAAACAAAATTAAAACAAAGTTTATCTGTTCGTATTTTTTTTTCATTTTCCTTAGCAATTTACATTTTTAAACTTCTTTAGACAAAGACTCAATTATTGCTCTACTCAATTTCACAAAAAACGTGAAACTTTGATTAACATATAAAAATATATACAAATCAAGTTATTTACAAGTGGGCGAAATTTTATGTCTGTCAGCGGATATATATACACGTATATCATGTATGTATATATATATGATATAAGTGTATACACATATATGTTACATATGTTTATTTATGTATATGCATATATACAAATAAGCATATATATGATTTTTGGAATTTTTTTATTTACGAATAGCTTATATTTTTCTATAAAAACATCGCGTAAACAAAAAACACACACAAAAAAAAAAAAAAATATATATATATATGTGTNATATATATATATATGCTTTTTGTAATTTTTTTATTTACGTATATCTTATATTTTTCTATAAAAACATCGAGTAAACAAAAAAATAAAAATGATACCTATTGAAGATATTTGTTAAAATAAAGAGGTTACCATTTTTTGCCCCTCAGTGTAATATTATGTTTCAGATTGTTTTTTTTCTTTTATTGCACTTATTTTTAAAAAAATGGTTACCTATGAAGCGATGTAAATGTAGCACAGTTTTTTGGTTATTGTACAGGTAAACACCAATTAAATAATACTAATGACATAATTTAACGAGTTAATAAACTTATGTTTATTTGTGTATATGCATATATATATGTATATATATATATGTTTATTTGTGTGTATGTATATTTACTTATGTATGTATGTATATATATTTTATATGATTTTTGGAATTTTTTTTATTTACGTATATCTTATATTTTTCTATAAAAACATCGAGTAAACAAAAAAATAAAAATGATACCAATTGCAGATATTTGCTAAAATAAAGAGGTTACCAGTTTTTTGCCCCTCAGTGTAATATTTTTAAGATTGTTTTTTTCTTTTATTGCACTTATCTTTAAAAAAGTGGTTACCTATGAAGCGATGTAAATTTAGGACAGTTTTTTTTGGTTATTAGACAGGTAAACACCAATTAAATATTACTAATGACATAATTTAACGGGTTAATTCTCAGTAGAAAGAGAAATTATGTTGGGGTTTTCTTAATGCAGTATCCTCTTTGATATTCCGTTTCTGACTCTGGAGCCGGCCCAGTACTTAAGCTAATTGTTCACATGAAGCTCTTTACGAGGGAGGTCATAAATTTGTCGTATTAGACCTCCTATAGTCGGGGGCGGTCGGAATGCCCTGGAAAACGAGGTGAGCTTGCATTTTAACTTAATTAAATAGGCAAGGGGCGGCAGCCGGGTGGCATCTTGGGGGCGGACCCCTAAGTGGCTAACATCCGCTCTGACTAGCCCCGTGGTGTTCCCTTGGCCCAGATCCAAAAGTGGGTGTGAGTCCCGGCAAGATTTACGCTTCCCCCTATCTTTCTCTTCACTTCCTACCTTCTCCCTACGCCAACTCCAACGCGGTGCTAATTGTCTCTCCCTTCTAGAACAGTACTTTACAAGGGAGCCACTCCTCCCTCTTTTGGCCGACTCCACTTTGAACGTTTTCAAGTGGTCGCTTCCCTGAAACATGAACAATATAAATAAAGCTGGGAACCACCGACATCCCAGCCCTACAAAAGCTGTTTTTCACTTGCCGACTTTTCACTTTTTTCAGCTATCCCTTAGTAAGATACAGCTACTTTTTATTTCAATAATAATAAATTTTAACCCCTAATTGGTGAACTACATCGCATACAGTTGAAATACAATAACATAATATTTCAATTAACCGAGCTGATATGGAAAATATTTTGAGATTTCTTGTTGATGTATGCAATGTGATAAAAAGTCCAGTTCTTATTATTGGAAAATTGTTCTACGCCATTAACTTTGATCGAAGCAAGCATCAAAATTTCTGTCAAGAGTAATCACAAATGAAAAAATATTGAAAATCTGCTGTCGTATAGGTTCTTAATACCATTGGTATAATTAAGCGTACTGCGGTTTTGAAAAGTTGAAGTAACAAGAAAAGTAAAATAACTAGAATACAATTGAAAATCGTTCAATGGACAATAGTTTTTAGTCCCATTTGACAACTAGAATAACCTCGTCAACTATTCACTTATGTTTACGGGATGTCTTATGTCATATGAACATAACAAAGGACTCGACTAACAAATAACACACAGACACGTAACTAAATATAACTATTTCTTTTTATGTAACGTCTTGGTTGAGATAAAAAAGCGGGATTCGAACCCACGACCTTCGGGAAATACGCCGCTACTTAATCGTGAATTCGATCCACTCGGACACCTCTTCACCTCAACCTACAACGTTCAAATTTTCCCTTTTTTTTCCATTTTGAACTACCGTGTAATCAGGATTGGATTCTCAGCGATTTATGAAGTGGCCACGAGGAGCTGTTTAGTGAAGTGATACTTCTTTTAGTTATTAAATATTAATTCATTGTACGTTTTAGTGGTCAATTGACCAATTTGCTTGTTTAAATCAATTATTGTGGCCATTTCATAAGTCGCTGAGAATCCAATCCCGATTACACGACATTTGAAAATGGCAAAAAGCAAGGAAAATTCGTACAGTTGTAGGTTGAGGTGGAGAGGTGTCCGAGAGGATCGAAGTCACGATAGTTCAAGTGGTAGAGTAGCGGCGTATTTACCGAAGGTCGTGGGTTCGAATCCCGCTCGTGACACTGACTTTTTTATCTCAACCAAGACGTTACATAAAAAGGAATATTTATATTTAGTGACGTGTCTGTGTGTTATTTGTTAGTCGAATCACAGGTTTAAATGGAAAATGTTTTGGTGTTAGTAGATCAAAAAATATTAGACACAACAAAAAAAGAGCCATAATCAAAAATATTAAGTAATCTTTTAAATTTTTATTTTTTATTTATTGCAATCTGTACAAAATATACATTGAGCAAATTGTATATACAAATCTGGCATATCTGCCAGGCCAGGAGGCAGTGGGAAGAGAAACAAACCAGTGCTGGAACTCTTTTCTATATCTATAGCCTATTACAAGGCAGTCTATAGTCTAAGATAAATAAATATAATTTTTTTAAACTCGAGTGTCTAACGTTTTTTGTGCGCGTGTTTCAAGACTGTTATACAGGCCGCTCGGCTACTCGTGTTACAAAGTTTGCCAGTAGATTCGACATTCAAAATGGAACCAAAAAGACCTAATTAACTATGGTCCGAATCTCACCAGTTTCGGAGTTATACCACTCTTTCTGATTTTTTAAGATTTCACGACCTTGCTTCAAATAAACAATGATCTAAAAAGATTTGGCCGAATCCGTTGATACAATTTGAAAATCAGATAGATTACACGACATTTGAAAAACGGCAAAAAGGAGGGAAAATTGAAAAGGTTGGGTTGAGATGGGAAGTTTGTGTCCGAGTGGATCGAGGTCACGATAGCTCAAGTGGTAGGGCAGCGTCGTATTTGGCCGAAGGTCGTGGGTTCGAATCCCGCCCGTGACACTGACTTTTTTATCTCAACCAAGACATTCCATAAAAAGAATAATTAATTTAAAAAAGAAACTTGGTCAATTGACCACTAAAACGTAAAATTGAGTAAATATAACTATGATGCCATATGCTACTACTCCAAAATTCAAGGTCTGATACCAGTACGGGAAGAATGGGCCAAAGGAACCCTGCTAAAGGCAAACACCCACTGATACATGAGGACTCTAAACCCGACAAGGGTAAGGGGCTGGATCCAAAGCCTAAACCGTACCTAGGTAAATATGCTACAGTTTTCCATTTTGAAAACATATCGATTGAACATTGCGCTAGGTAAAGAAAAGGCTGGGAATACCTTCTCGGAAGATAACTTCTCTGACAGCCAGCCAGCACTAAAAAGCTCTAGCTTCATGCAAGGCGAAGGCAAATAGTGTTTAGACCTACATGGAAGCCTTGGCTGAAGTCAGCGACACCAATGACCTGACCTCGGTTATTCCATGCATAGAGGCAACAAAAAAACTGACATTGGCTAAACATGGAGTCTCTAGGTCCTGACCCCTACTATGGCCTAACATCTTGCCACATCTTAAAATGGATCCTTAATGAGTCCAAAATCTGGTGGAACAATACCACAGGGATGAGTCGCACAAGGGATTCATAGAAGGGCTATCCGCAAAACTTACAAAGGAATTACTTGAAAACAGCAGCAACCAAACTTTTCTGGCTGAACTCCTATCTATCAGTTAAGAACGAACATGCACGGATAGGAGTACAGACAGAATAAACTCTCTGCTGATATTACCAGGCAGAGGAGACCATCCTTTTTGCATGCTTTCGCCTTATTACCTGCTAGGCTATCTGAGCTTACAAAGATTTTTGTCAGTGTATTCTCTTTTAAGTTTTGTAAAGCAGAAACATCGATACCATTTTTATTGGGTGACCATTTTTATTAATTATTTGTACTAATTATTGCTCGAAATGTTTGGTCTCCAATATAATTGTTTTTGGAGTCTAAATGTTATTTTCTTTGTTCCTTCGTGCATATTTCTAATATAAGTAGGTTTAGAAGAGCTTTTTAATGCGATCGACGTAGTTTTCATTTCCCCGGTGAAACATAGTCTCGCTAATCTCTGTAGGATGTCAATGTTTTGGTACATTTTTTTGTTGAGCCAATAGGCCATTTTCAGTTTTAGTCTCGAAATTTTCCCTAGTTTTATGGATTTTATGTATGTATTAATCGAAGGTTCAAAGGGTTTCACACATGAAAGTGCAATTTATTTTGATTAAATCCATTATATTTAGTGGTTTGATTGACCAAATTACTTCTTTCAATTAATTAATCTTTTTGTGTAAGGTTTTGATTGAAATGAAAAAGTTATGTCACGAGCGGGATTGGAACCCTCGATGTTGCAGGTTGAAATGGGGAGTTGGTGTCCGAGTGGATCGAAGTCACGATAACTCAAGTAATTAGAGCAGCGGCGTATTAAGCCGATGGTCTTGGGTTCGAATCCCGCTCGTGACACTAAATTTTTCATTTCGACGAAAACCTTGCATAAAAAAATTAATTAATTGAAAGAAGTAATTTGGTCAATTAGGCAACTAAATATAATGGATTTAATATGTAAAACGAAGTATAACTTCACTAATACCTCCCCGTGGCCAATTCATATGTTGGCGACAATAGCATCCTGGTTACACGACATTTGAAAAATGGCAAGAAGGATGGCAAATTCGAAAGGTTGTAGGTTGAGATAGGGAGTTTGTGTCCGAGTGGATCAAGGTCACAATAGCTCAAGCGGTTAGAGCAGCGGCGTATTAAGCCGAAGGTCGTGGGTTCGAATCTCACTCGTGACACAACTTTTTCATTTCGACCAAAACCTTACATAAAAAGAATAATTAATTGAAATCTTCATAATATTGAACTCTGCAACACCCACTCATGAAACCAGTTTGCCCATGTGGAAGGCTAATTATTTTAATGTTATCTACTGCTTTTTATAATACGTTTTTGTATTCATTTTGTAGACGTTTAAGAATAGCAATCGTAGAATTATACAAATTGTGTATAGTTTGAGATAAACAAATGTTTGAAATATAAAAATTGAACTTTTTTCCAGAATTAAAATTTTTACCAATTTAAATTTACTTACATTAGGAGTGTTTTGTTATTCGTAAGCATTCGTCATACATTCTCAAACGAGGTCGAATTGATTTTTCTGTTTTTAAGAAAATTGCAGATTTGTGGAGTAGGTTTCTTCATATAGGCAAGAATATATTTAGAAATAAAAATAATAAGATAATTTTTGCATCTCCTTGTAACTAATTGAATTTTTTCTTCATAAATAAAATTGTTGACGGTTATACCGTTTAATTACTTTATATAAACAGTAATGCGAGCATACTTGTGTTAAAATTAGATAACTCTTTTTCGTATTATTTTCTAGACGCAATTTTTTGAAGATAAGTTGCAACGTTTATAAGGATTTTCGGTTCAATTACGTTTTAAAAAATAGGTTCCCTTTTGATAACGCTAGAATATTTCGGCGTATTATTTATATACGAGGCGTTGGTGATATTAAAACGAAAAGTTTCTTTAACAACCGTAAGAAATCAAATCGTTGGAAGAAAGAGGAAAAGCCCGAGAAAAAAATTCCCAGCACGGACCGGCCGGTCCATCGGGAATTTCCAGTGACCAAGCCTCGAGAGTGGTCTCACTCGGGGGAATCTGTCTGGCTGATGAGATTATCATAGGTGGTCCAGATAATGGAACACGGTCCGGGAAACCTTTGTTTTACATTATTTCAATCTCAAAAATGACCATTTGGTTTGCGTTTTAAATAATTAACTTCAGCTCCTTAAAAAAGATAGATGTATCATTTCTTACCTATATGCAAAGTTTTGTGTTTTTGTGTTTCGAAGTAAAATTAAATGTGGTATTAAATAGGAAGGCTGATAATCTACTTGAGGAGAGAGAGAGAAAGAGAGAGAGAGGTTTGAGTTTTGACGGTTAAAACGTATTTCGATTCTAAGTCTTCGTAGTCTTACTCCAAATTATTTCACGTTGTTTTACGTTTCGGGTGAAGATTCCTCGTCAATCTGTTCTATACGTAAAGTCCTAAGCATCTACTTGAGTACAAGTTGTTCCATCCTATTTATGTACAGTAATTGGCAGGTTTTTTAAAAATGTAAATACACTATGAACATTTTTTTTTTACTTTTAGCACTAGTCTTTGCTAAGCTCAAAGTTTTGTTGGATACTGGCAGTCCCTTTTACAAGATTTGAATTAGATGTGTTAATACAGAGCTGGCATGCATAGGAATGTCAGCAGATCGAGAATGTACCCTTGAGAGACACCGGCTTGTATATATTTCATGTCTGAATATCATTGTTCGACCTCACTCCGAATCAGACGTCAGTTAAATTCCAGGAAACTCGAAAAGGCCTGGCCAGAAACAAACACAAACAATATTGTGATAAGATAACAACAAGATAATAAATATAACATAATTATTTCCAAATTACTCATATAACTAGTGAGTTGTATTTTCGCACAAATAATCTGGATTTTAGTATGGTCTGGATGAAGAAATAAATTAAATTGTTACTGCCGAACTTTCGAACTATTTTGCAATTTCAATTAACTATTCTTTTTATGTAAAGTTTTGGTCTATGATGAAAATGTTAATGTCACGAGCGGGATTCGAACCCTCGACCTGAGGCTAAATACGCTGCTGCTCTACCACTTGAGCTATGGTGACTTCGATCCACTCAGACACTAACTTCCCATCTCAACCCATAACCTTTCGAATTTCCCGTCTTTTTGCCATTTTTTCCACTTTTTCATCTCAACCAACAACTTGCAAAAACAATAATTAATTTAAATAATTAGCATGCAATTAATTAAGGTTTTTAGTTGAGATAAAAAAGTCAGTGTCACGAGCGGGATTCGAACCTACGACCTTCGGCTATCGTGACTTCCTCAAGTGAGCTCAACTGGTAGAGCGGCGTAACAAGCCGAAGGTCGTGGGTTCGAATCCCTCTCGTGACACTGACTTTTTTATCTCAACTAAAAACCTTAATTAATTGAATGATATTAATTGGTCAAGCGGACCACGGAAAATAGTGAATTTAATAATTAACATAGTCAATTATGCCACTAAACATAAATGGGTTAGTATGTTGAAATATTGTTAGAATCCTTGACAATGTTGGGACTGGACGGGCTTCAAAGCAATTTGAAACCATCTACTTAAATTTTATTATTTCTACCTTAAAATAGATCGAAAGCTTGGCAGTAATAACTTATTATTATTTTATCCAGACCATACGAACTCCCTTATTTTTCGTGAGTAAAATCGTGGGCAACACGTTTCGGAATATAATAAATTGTATGTTGAAAGGTATTTAAAAGAATTGTAAATTATGAATCATAAAAAAAAATTATAAAATTAATAAAGGCGTAACGTTAATAGGACAAGTGAAGGAGGAGAAAGATAAGAATCGAACTGTTACTTTTACCCAATTAAAGGGGGGTATTTAGTAATACACTAAAAACAAAAAATATTGATTGTAGATAAGATTTATTTATCATACAAGAACCTTTCAGTAACATTCCAGTAATCGCGCAACCTGTTCTGGCTGTTATCCTTCGTAATTATGATCTTTCTTCCAACATTCCTCACATTCATCGTGGTCCTCGTAAGTTTTTAAGGAATTCGTAAGAGCTTATTTGTTCGACAAGTAGAATAGTATGTGTTTTTACCGTGTCACAAACGGGATTTTGTGTAACGTGAAAGTCTATTGACGAAAAATTTTGAAATCTTGAGCACTTTTTACCTCATTGCGGAAAATTTTAGTATTGAGTGAATTATTTTAGAATTGTTGAGTTTAGATGTCCAGGTATGTCGGAGCTTTTAAATTACCAATTTCTTCTTCAATGAAAGTTTTGATCGTATTGTAAATATCGTTTGTTAGGTTTAAGATTAAAGTTAAAAGGTGTCGGCAACTTTACGAACTTTCCCACTGCGACCAATATTGGTCTTTTGTTTAATCTCCAACATTGCCTACCGCTGCGCTTTTAAGCTCGACGCTTTTTAACATTTCCCAAAACTTTATTCATCTTGTCCGTCATTCACGCCTCGTCATCACCATTCATCTTGACAATATCTGAGCAGTCATGTTTCTACTGGTCAGAGAGTCCTATTCTAGTCATAACACGTCTGAGGTTTTTTGATGGTCTTTTAATTAAGTTTTATTAATTAACAGTTCGTTTGTCAGTAAAAGTTAGCTCGTATAAAAAGTATGATCCATTTGATAAGTAATCGTATTTTCAGTCAATGTTTACATAGATTTTCATGTTGCTTAATAATTATATATACTTTTTATGTAATTACCAATTAATTAAAATTGAACAAAATATTAATTTTGTTATTTAAGGAATTATCGGTATGCGAAGACGGATTTAAGACAAAAACGCACTCTAGCAATGGAATACCAAAAGTAATATTTAATAAACGAATTTTATTTTAATTGAATATAATTAAAAAATGTTAAATTATTTTTTTTTTTACAGAGTGATTGTATATGTACCGTCGAATACTTTCCAGTCTGTGGATCAAACGGAAATACTTACGGAAACATCTGCGAATTTAAATGTGCACAGAAGGTTCAAAGAGGTAATTTATTAAACCATTCTATTGTGGCACGGTTTTAAAGGTTGTCGGTTATAATTTTGCAGGATTGAAAATTGTAAGACACGGCGAATGCTACAACCTAAAAAACCAGGCTCAAAGGGTAAGAATTCACTTTTTATCAGTTTGACATGCAATAATAACTCGAGTCTAACTTTGGTCAACAAATTAAAAATTCCTTCCTGGAGATACTCCGTCAAGGAAAATTAATGAGGAATATTTTTACGACAAAGACAACTTTTCATAAATATTACTGTCATAACTAATAATTTTAAATCTATAAAAAATATATAAATACATGTTCTGGTAAGGATCCATAAATATATTTCAATATTTTATTCGTATAGAAATGTGTGGTGTTTAATGACCGTTAGTCAATGATTGTTCGAAGATCGTGACATGCGGTCTGGTGTGAAGTAGGTTTTAGAAAAACATTTTCTTTATCGTGCCAACGTTTCGGCCTTTATTGAGATCATCTTCAGGGCCTTATCTTGTCTGCATTTCAACAAAAAAGTCCTCTGGTTGATAGCAGACAATGAGCAAAAACTTTGCATCGTCTATCAACCAGAGAACGTTTTCGTTGAAATGCAGAAGGCCCTGAAGATGATCTTAATAAAGATCGAAACGTCGGCACGAAAAAAATTTTTTTTTTCTAAAATCTACGTCACACCAGACCGCATGTCACGATCTCCCAATAATCATTTTATTCGTATTATAATGCAGATTTTTTACTATCTAATAATTGTTCCGATACGAAAGTCAAACAAGCAGATAATACCGCAAAATAATTAGGTGTCAATATTCAGTAAAATTGATAACATGTTTTTAAGATGAAAAGAAGAACGTGAACGAGTTAATAAGACAGCGAGAGACTGACAAATAGAAAGAAAGAAATACAGCCAGATAGACAGAAAAAAATTAGAAAGATGTTTATAAAGAAATAGATGGACAGAGAAGACAGATAGAGCTAGATGAACTACATAGATACAGGGTTTCACTATATCAATTCGACTCCTTTTTCGAAAAAGAAGGGTTATAGAAAAAAGTTTAAATACAACATCCGTAGTTTTTATAAAGATCTAAAATAAGTAATCTAAACATGATTTTAAAGTTACAGAATAGGAAATTGAGTACCAATTTTTTTTCAAATAAGATATTCCAAATTTGGATACATTTTCAAAAGGTAGATTTCTAATATAAACAAATGACCCTAAAAAGAATTAGATTTGTTTCTTATTTGCGGACTTATTTCAATGTAGATTATACTTTTATCAAGATTAGGAATTGACAATAAACAATCGTATTGGCTTTTAGGCAATAATTATTCTCCTAGCCTAAACGATAGTCTCCCAAAATATTTATTTATGTTTGACCAGCATGGAAATAATATTTTATATTATAAAATATTTAATATACGTTATATAACATATTATATGTAATACAATATTTTATTTAAATATCTCCGGAAATTCGCAGCCAATCTAATTGCTGTTGGTGTCACTTTTTATAATAAAAAATCCAGTTTTTGAAAGTGCATGAAAACATGGTACGTTTTATCTGAAAAAAAGTTGATTCAGAAAGAAGACTGTAAATAGATAAACAGACAGAAAGGAAGTCAGATAAATAGACAGATAAACGGACAAAAGGATAGACAGATAAATAGATATTGAACAGACAGAAAGAAAGACAGGTATTGGGTTGATGCTAAATTAATGCAGGTTGTCCTTTTCGCTTCACTTTTAATAGGAATTCTGTAAACAAAACTAATCCATTATGCTATGGGAGGCACTTCATTTTAAAGCATATTCACCTCGCTTTTTTCTCGTACAAACCTTTGATTAAAAACATTTAATTCCGTTCGTTCATTGCTTACAAATTATGTCTAAGAGCGATTTTTAGTAAATTTATTTTCATGAATTTAAACTTGGGCGAAATGCAGCGAAAACCGCCCGAAAGGTTAATGAGATTTGGGGTGAGGAACCATAAATGAATCCACAGTACAGCATTGGAGATTATGATCTCACGAGCAAAGATGGCCGTCCTTCTGCTGTTCACTACGACCACATAAAGGCTATAGTTGCACCTTACAAAAACTACTCGAGAAAGCGGAAGAAATTTGTTTAGACCAAACCACAGTCGATCGCCATCTGGAAACTATTGGGAAAACAAACAAGCTCGCCAACTGGGTGCGGAACGACCGCTAGGTATGAAATGTGTTTAATGTCATCCGTACGAAACAAAAATGATCCATTTCTGTCGTACAGTAACGTGTGACGAAAAACAAATATTATACGACAATAGACAGTGTTCATAGGATGAAATACAAGGGACGTCCCAAAACAGAACATACGTCCAAAAAAAGATATGGTCATCTGACTCATTCATTACAGCTTCCTCATTCCGGGTGAAACCATCACCACTGAAAAGTACTGTATTGAAATTAATGATATGGGACGAAATCTGCGACATTTATGGTCAGCATTAATCAATCGGAAGTGGCCTATCTTCAGACAACGCACGCCCAGAGATCGTACAGCGGACTCTGTCACTTCTTCCTGAGTTGGGTTTCGAGGATTTACAAAATCCACCATACACACCGGATCTTTTCCTATCACTTTTTTAAAATCTCAACAACTTTTTGTGCGAGGAAAGGTTCAGAAGTAGGCATTGAATTCCTCGATTCCAGACACCCTAGTTTTCTAACTATTCTGGGATTAATGCATTGGCAAAAATGTATAGATAGTAATGGAAGTTATTTGGACTAAAAATATTTTGTTGAAGTTTTCACTGGACATCAAAAATCTGCATTATTTTTGCACCAATCAATATTTATAAATAGATAAACAGAAAGATAAATAGATAGATAAAACAGAAAGAAAGAGATAGGTAGACAGACAGACAGATAGATAGATAGATAAAGAATTGAATGGTTGTATCGATAGATAAATAGATAGATACACAGATAGATCGATAGATTGTTTAACAAGTTAGAAGGATAACCTCTGGGAAAGAGATTATCCATTATCCCCCTCATCGGGGGACCGCGGTAGCCGAGTGGTTAGCATGAGAGACTCTCACGCCGCGGTCGTGGGTTCGATTCCCACCGTTGCCCCTGGCCCTTTAAAAAATCCCCCTCATCGGCCGTTGGACCAAATCGGAGCTCTTGAAAACAAATGGCGCTCACACTCCGGACTTACAGGTAGAAAGGAGTTCCCCCAATATAAATCTTCCTTACAGGTTCTGGCTGTTGAGAGATTCATCATTCATCGTTCGTCATCCATCATTCATCGTTCATTCGCTCGTTGATGGGCTCTTTGCAGATTGCAGAATATCTCTCATTTTCTCTCTCTTTCAATCTCTCTCTATCTATCTATTTATCTATCCATCGATTAATCTATATTTTCTGCGGTTCTTTGCGTATATATATGTTCTTTTTACATGCTCCTTCACTGCTTCATTTTTTTAAATCTAAATAATCTAAGTACTTTTACTGAAGAATTTCTGAACGTTATTACTAAGTAGTTTTATTTAAATCTCTTTTTTGATACATATATTGCTTTTTTTACATGATTTTTTCTTGCATCATTTTTTAACATTTAAATAATCTAAATATTTCTGTTGAAGAATTTCTCAACGTTATTACTAAGTAGTTTTATTTAAATCTCTTTTCTGAAACATACATATGTTTTTTTACATGTTCATCTCCTGCTTCATTTTTTAAAATCTAAATATTTTTGGTGAAGAATTTCTCAACGTTATTACTAAGTGGTTTTATTGAAATCTCTTTTTTGAAACATATGTATGTTTTTTTACATGTTCCTTTCTTCCTTAATTTTTTTACAATTTAAATAGTCAAAATACTTCTATTGAAGAATTTCTCAACATTATGTAACAATAATACTACATAGTTTCAATTAAATCTCTTTTTTGATACATATATATGCTTTTTTTACATGCTACTTTCTTGCTTCATTTTTTTAACATTTAAATAGTCCAAATACTTCTAATGAGGAATTTCTCAACATTATATAATAATTATACTAAATAGTTTTATTTAAATCATATTTTTGAAACACATATGTTTTTTCATGCTGATTTCGTGCTTCATTTAAAAAAAAATTAAATAATGTAAATACTTCTAATTAAGAATTTCTCAATATTACATAATAATATTAAATAGTTTTATTTAAAACTCTTTTTTGATACATATATATGCTTTTCTTACATGCTTCTTTCTTGCTTCATTTTTTTATCATTTAAATGGTCCCAATACTTCGAATGAGGAATTTCTCAACATTATATAATAATAATACTAAATTGTTTTATTTAAATCTCTTTTTTGAAACATACGTATGCTTTTTTACATGCTTCTTTCTTGCTTCATTTTTTCTAACATTTAAATAGTCCAAATACTTCTAATGAGGAATTTATCAACATTATATAATAATTATACTATATGGTTTCATTTAAATCTCTTTTTTGAAACATATGTATGCTTTTTTTACATGCTTCTTTCTTGCTTCATTTTTTTTCACATTTAAATAGTCAAAATACTTCTAATGATAAATTTCTCATTATTATATAATAATACTAAATAGTTTTATTTAAATCTGTTTTTTCTTTTGGACTATCTTTTCTTGCACTAATATAAAAACTAACAACATAGATAGATATACAGATAGATAAATAGACAGACAGAGAGGTAAAGATAGTTAGGTAATTACACCTATAGATATTAACCATAATAACAACTGAAAAATGGCAAAAAGGAGGGAAAATTGAAAAGGTTGGGTTGAGATGGGAAGTTAGTGTCCGAGTGGATCGAGGTCACGATAGCTCAAGTGGTAGAGCAGCAGCGTATCAAGCCAAAGATTGTGGGTTCGAATCCCGCTCGTGCCATTGACTTTTTTATCTCAACTGAAAACCTTAATTAGTTGTAACATAATAACAACCTAAAAAAGCTACCATTAAACTCTTTTTATTTAAACAAAAAGAAAATTTGCAAGCATTTTACCATGTATATTTCTATTTATACATAGATCTGTAGTTTCAGGTATATTGCCCATGCACAAAGGAATATAGACCGATTTGTGGATCCGATGGTAAGACGTACGGAAACCTTTGTATGTTCCACTGTGCCCAACGTGAGAATAACTGTATGTACTTTTAAAACAAATTTAATTTAGTCTAAATACAATATGTTAATAACAAAATGAACTTTTCCCGTCAATGCGCCTCCGCCCCCCTCGGCCGCTAAGATCTCTCTCCGGTCACTTAAGGAAATGCTACTTTAAAGGAAATTATAAATACGGAAACATTTTATTTTAGGTAATTTGTGTTGTAATAATTAAAAGAAATCAAATTTGAGTCCCTGGGGGCCAAAATTCAACTATTTCACTAAGGTGGTGTTCGAAAACATACACATTTCTTGCCGTACATGACTGGCGCCGCATAAATTCGCATAGATAGTAGTCCAATGAACTTCGGCGGGTACCCGCTGCCATTTGTACCTCGCCTTTGCTTTTCCCAATACACTTTCAATGGAGTGTGGTCAGGTCGACAAAATTCACTTTCAAATGGCGGAAATCCTGGATCCTGGGATTATGTTTCATATGCCTCCACTGATCGGAGATGATGACAGACCGAGTAGCGATCCGATCACGAATTATGGGGATTTGAGTGGTGCCTGATCTGTCCGTAACGGAGACTAGAAAACCTTCTCTCGTTTCGCGTCAAATGCCACCAAAAACCCACTGCTATGGTAAGATTCTCCCGGTGTAGTTTTTCCTGCTCGAAAACAGCGATTCGTCAATTTCCACAGTGCCATTAGGGCCAACAACACGCGAATGTCTGAGCAAAGTAGAGTTCGCACAGAATTCGTGCATGTAGTTGCACCAATCAACGAACGTGTAATGCTTTATACTTAAATTTCTTTCATAAAATTTAACAGTCTTGAGCCAGTTAGATATGTTACTTCTTGACGCCATTTCCAGGGGCGTCGGTTTAGGCGTTGACACGGCGCTAATCCATTTAAGGGAAAGGCCCCGGGTTCGAATCCAGCGGCCCTGCATTCGAACCTGACATACTTACAAATGTTATTTTTTTTCAAAAACACCGGCACTCAGGGGGTTGATATGACCTCTGATGTTGCAATCCCTCGTAAAAAAAAACAAAAAAAAAAAACAAAAAAAAAACAAGGTCTTGGTGGAGATAAAAAAAGTCAGTATCACGAGCAGGATTCGAACCCACGGACCTCCGGTTAAATACGCGGTTGTTCTACCATTTGAGCTATCGATCAAGCATGTAGGACAACTTGACAATCAACTCTCCATTTCAACTTTCAACCGTTCGAACCTTCCCTCTGTTTGGCATTTTCAAATGTCGTGTAATCGGATTGGATTCTCAGCAACTTATGAAGTGGCCACGGGGAGCTGTTTAGTGAAGAGATACTACTTTGAGAGGATCGAAGTCACGATAGCTCAAATGGTAGATCAGCGGCGTATTTAGCCGTAGGTCGTGGGTTCGGATCCCGTTCGTGACACTGACTTTTTTATCTCAACCAAAACCTTACATAAAAAGAATAATTAATTGAAAGATGTAACTTAGTCAATCGACTGCTAAAACGTAAATGAATTAATACACATGACTCAAAACATAACATAAGATCTCTGTCACTGAATGGGTCGGAGGCACATTAACAAAAAAAGTCCAATAAAATTGTATTATTAGATGATTTTATAAATTTGAATATATAAAATGATAGAAATTGTCGGAAATGATCATATTATTGTTTCAGCTCTGACAATAGCTCATACAGGACGATGTAAGCGGAATGTGTGATGATTCTGAATCAGTTGTCGATCAGTCGTAAGTTGGAATCTTAATATCATTAAATAATCGTTGCTATCTTTTTATGAATTTAAACAAAATACTATATTTGGAAAAATACATTTGGCCAGAAATGTTTCCAGAAAAGCACAGTTCCCAAGTTTATTAAACTAACTTCTTTACAACTCAAAGCATCGCGACCAATATGCTAGTAAGAAAACCAAAATAATTGGTCTAAAGGGAATGGTGAAGTGTTATAAAAACAGCCCGATTTGGAAAAAGCAATAAAGCCTTGTTACTTACAAAATAAAATTATTTACAGAAAAATTAAGAATCGTCATTTCAACCAAGTTTGGAAAATGGAGATTGATGGTCAGGAGAAGAATTCATAATTTTCGTTTTATATTTTAGTATATTGGATAAATGTTAAAAATTTTAATTAATGTACACTGAATTTTTTACATAGATATTGTGTAATTTCTTGTATATTTGATTATCGTATTATCCTGTGTACTATTTCAATTTTTAAGGTTTAATTACCATATAATTGTGTGGAGAGGGATGCTATGTTTTACATTAATAAAGTAAGTTAAGTAAAGCTAGTATGGATATTGTTGTTTGCATAAAAATACATTTTCCTCCTTTTTAAAAAAGATGGTTCCTACTCATATTAAGTTGTTTCGCAACAATCCGGATTTCGAGCACTTTAGCTCATCCATCGTTTTCTATATACATCTATTTCTATTAGGTTGTTTATTATAGACAATTTTAGGTCTAAAAATTTCAAACAAGCATCTTTGTTAATTTCCAATGTAAAGTTTATATTACGGTGTAGAGAATTAACTAGTTGGAGGAATTCTTCGAGAACCTCTAATTTTTCCGACCATATGCATAGAATATCGTCTACATACATAATATCGTCGTATGTAGACGATATTCTATGCATATATCATTTTTTTTTATTTACTTTTTTTTTAAATTTTTTATCTTTAATCACTAATTTACAATTAATTTCTTACAGAACTTACTATTACAATTGTTATTTGTGTTATAATTCCCGCTTTTCGCACGTTTAAATTGAGCGCCATTAAAAACCGAGCTCCTCATTGGAACGTCGCGTTGGCTGGGGTATCAGAGGGTTCACTTTTGCAATTCATGTCGAGAGACGTGTTTGTAGAAACCCTTCAACCTGACGATGAGCTAAGGGCTCGAAATCCGGATTGTCGCGAAACAACTTAATGTGAGTAGGACCATATTTTTTAAAAAAGGATTGAACTTCACACTCACCCCATCATTTATAATTTCTATACATTTTCCTGTCTTTATATTCCAGCCTTATCTTGGATTGAACTCCGGTAGAGAGTCAATTTCGCCAATTTGTTGAGATCGATCCCTCGGGGCAACATCAGTCTTATTCTTGATATTTCAGTTCGTAAAACATAAAATACTCAAGACAATTAACCTCCTCGCTACTTGAAGCAGTTATTACTCAAGGAAGCCAAGAGAAGCACAAAGCACACCTTATTTTTTGACCTTACACTTGGTTTCAAGGGATGGTTGTAACAACAGGAAAAGAAGGCGGAGTTGCTTAAGTTTTGACTCTAATAGTGATGGATACAGAAGAACATTGGGGAATACTTGGGAGTAAGACAACTTGGGAACGAAAGGAAATCGTAGAGGGAGAAAAATAAGTTTTTAAGTCTAGTAAGGAAAAGTAATCTTCTCAATGTCTTTAAGGTGTTTCAAGGTACTCGATCAACGACTAAAAATCCTTGAAAAATAGCTAAAATATGCATTTTCAGGCCCAATTTGAGTGCTATTGTGTGTATTAATCGAATCACAATGATAGAAATGAAATCGTAAATTTAATTACGGACAAATTAAATATCGAAGTACAACAGAACGAGAACTTTGGAAGATGGTGCACTATCGCTCATCAATCATACCAAAATTCCTTTATTTTTTTATTGTTCTGGCTTGGAGAGAGAATAATTCTCCCTTCTTGTTCTTTTCTATAGGTATTAAGCATAAAATGCATTATTATAACATTATTTATGTAATGATGTATACGAACACTCTACCGAGGTATGGTTTAAAAAAAAGCAAATTTGAGATCGCCCTTAAAAACATAAGTAACTCATCAGAACACATAACATACCCTGTCGTAACCAGGACCTTTGCCATTCTTTAACCCGGACATTACTGCCGTCAACTCATCCTGAGCAAAAGGTGCATCTAAACATTGATCCTGAATAAATGGTTCTGCGTACAAAGTTGATACTACATTAATTTCTGGTCATTAAATTCACTGGTTTCGTGGTCCGCTTGACCAATTAATACATTACAATTAATTAAGGTTTTTAGTTGAGATGAAAAAAAGTTAATGGCACGAGCGGGATTCGAACCCACGATCTTACGCCGCTGCTTTACCACTTGAGCTATCGTGACCTTAACTAAAAACCTTGGTCAAGCGAATTTAATGATTAAAATGAAGTGCACTTCACTAAAGCTCTCCGTGGCCATTTCATTTGTCGTCGAGAATCCAATCTGATTACAAGACATTTGAAAAATGGCAAAAAGTTGGGAAAACTCATAAGGTGGGGTTGAGATAGGAAGTTGATGTCCGAGTGGATCGACGTCATGATAGCTCAAGTGGTAGAGCAGCGGCGTATCTAGCCGAAGATCGTGGGTTCGAATCCCGCTCGTGCCATTAATTTTTTTCATCTCAACTAAAAACTTTAATTAATTGTAATTAATTTCTGGATTGAGCAGACTACTAAAGTGGTACACCACTGATCCATTAAAATATTAGATCCGCAGACCATTCTTTTTCTTTTAATGTGGTTCACTTATTTCCAAAATTCTTTCGACTCGTTTATTTGCTCTAATTGTCTAGCCGTAGAAGTAAGGAAATCCCTCTTTTTAGCTGTACAAATACTTTTGTACTCATTAATGGAGTTCTTGTAGGCCATTTGGATGTAGGTAGGTTTACTTTGGCGAAACAAATTTAAAAGTCTAAAAGACCGATTTCTCGCATGGTAGAATTTACTGTCAAACCATGGTTTTTTTCTTCTTGTAACTGAAGCTTTTTTTAACAATTGCCACTAAATCATCTGAGTATCTTTAAGGATCCACAAAAATCTCATGGGAATTTTTAAGAATTTTCTCAATATTTTTCCTGTAAGCACATGAAGTACTATCCCGCCAAACTAACTGAGGATAAAGAGGAAACACATTATCATCTGGGGTAGTTACAGTGGATAAAGAGAAATAAAGGGAAAGATGATCTGAAAATGGTTCGGAAACCACCTTGAAGTCTTCAATCAAATGTATGCTCTGTAACGGAACACAGCAGAGATCGGAGCACAGCACGGACGAGCCCATACTACCCACAAAAGTGAACTCACCGGGAAATCTGAATTTAAAACAACTAAATCAAGATCATCGCACATATCTAAAACCATTTTACCTGCCTGATTCCTAACTGTGTCTTTTGATTGTCTGTACCATCTACATTTACAATTGTAAACAAAAAGTTCTTTTGGAATTATTTGGGAGGATCCTATTCTCACATTACAGTCACCTACCAACAATATCTTGTTATCAATATTTTCATTCAAAAAAACGTTTAGTTTACAAAAATCCTCGGCCCAGGCTATACAGTTTAAGTAAATTGGCAATGTCCACAAATTAACCTCTGGAGCCCTAACACCAATCAGATCAACCGCCTAGAGTACAGAACCAACAGAACTTGTAAATACCAGTTTGATGCCATATAAATTGCCACCAATTGGTCTTCCAAATTGTGATTTTTTTACAGCTGGCACTCAACGTAATTTATAATCTGAGAAATAATGATCATATAAACTGAAATTGTTCTCTGTGATAAAGAAAAACAACATAAATATATAAATCTATCGATTGTTTTGTAATTTTGATGAAAGTTTTTGGTTGAAATAAAAAACCTAGTGTCACGAGCGGGATTCGAACCCACGACCTTCGGCTTGATACGCCGCTACTCTACCACTTGAGCTATCGTGTCTTCGATCCTCTCGGACACCAACTTCCATCTCAACCTCACCTCTCAAATTTTCTCTCCTTTTTGCCTTTTTTTTTAATGTCTTGTAATCTATTTGATTCTCGGCGACAAATTTAATGGCCACGGAGAGCTTTCGTGATAATTCAGTTTAATTATTAAATCCAATACAGTTCGTGGTCCGATTACAATTAACTTTTTTCAATTAATTAATCTTTAGAAAACTGTTGAAAAAAGCTAAACAGCGTTTATTTATGGCAATGATAGAATGCCTGTCATGTAAATAAGCCCCAAATATGGGCAAGTTCATTGCTGACCGGTTTATGTAGGAAGAAGCATCTATATCGCCTTCGAATAAGAAGAAACCGCTCGATGGCATTGTAACAACCGGCTTTTGTCTTAAGATAAATATCGAGTCAAATTAACGAAGGAACTAATAAAATTACAATAAACCCTAAATTTGCGGTGCTTGGGATTCCCTAGTTAGAAACAAAGGCCATCCTAGGCCTTTAGCATTTCGTTTCAGCAGGGGTTGGCTTCACTGTTTCAGGGACCACCGATCGCAGAAGATCAAGGAGTTTTTCGATTAATGGACTTTTGTAAGGCCCGGAATGAGTGAAAATATAAAGAGGCAATGTTCCATCATACCTAAGCTCCAACAATTTTTAGCGCGTCTGCAAAGACGAACTTTGTCCTGGGGGGGGGGAACAATCGTACGCAGACAACATTAGAATTAGAAGTCATGATAGCTCAAGTGGTTAGAGCAACGGCTTATTGAGCGAGCCGCAGGTCGTGGGTTCGAATCCTGCTCGTGGCACTGACTTTTTTTATCTCAACCAAAAATCTTAATTAATTAAAAGATATTGGTCAAGCGGACCACGAAAACTAGTGAAATTAATTAAAAGAAGTAATTTGGTCAATTAGACCACTAAACATAAAGGGATTAGATTCATGTTTCCTGGAAGAAGCTCACAATAACCCCTTTCTAATCCTCTTATATTATTGGGATATGATCCGGCTTTTGGAGTTGCCAACAGTGTGTCGCTGCGTTTTCCCAATGTTCTTCCTCAACAAATATTGTTGTAAAGCATCCACGTTTCATTTCTCGTTAACAAAATTTTTAAAAATAGGTCTTTTCGACAGAAAATCGCAAATGAACCTTCGGTCCAATAAATTCGTCTTAGTCAATATGTGAGGAACATCTGAGTTAACATATACATATACATACGAATATATATGCTGGGTGTTTGGCTACTCGTATTACAAATTTTGCCAGTAGATTCTACACTCAAAATGGAACCAAAAAGTCCTAATTAACTATGGTCCGAATCTAAACAGTTTCGGAGTTATTTCATTTTTTCTGATTTTTTTAATATATCACGACCTTGGTTCAAATAAACAATGATAACTCCAAAACTAAAAGGTTTTGGACCAATCCGTTTATACCAGTACAAACTACGTTAAATTTCGAATAAGATGTGATCAATACTGAACTTGTAAACGTTCGGAAAATAAGCGATTTAGTAGCGAGAACATTGAAAAAAATTTTTTTCTCAAAGTTGAAAAACACTACGGTGATTCTAAACTACTATTCCTAAACCTAGAGACCAGCAAATTTCAGAAAACGTACTCCATTTAACATTTAACATCCTTTTCATTGGTGTAATTGCTTTTTAATTACTTTTATCAAAGATGAAGGAAAGGAAAAAACGTGGGTGGAGGATTCGTAAGGTGTAAAGATTAATATAATAAAAAATAAAAAACTTATGGAAATTTTGAATGAATTTATTAAACGTTTTTTAATTTTGATTCTCTCCAATCTCCGCTATGTTTTTTCTACGCGCTGCCGTCGCATTAAACCCGCAAAACCCCTATATCAGCATATTCTTCATTCGAAAAAATAACCATAGTTAACAAGATTTCACACAGATTACAAAAAAAATGTTGAATCTTGAAACTCTTTTATTCCAGAGAATAATAATATAATAATCCTTTAATCAAAGTTGCAGTCGGGGGGCGTCGGTGGCCGCAACGGTTTAGGCGTTGACACGGCGATCATCACTGTAAGGTAAAGGTCCAGGGTTCGAATCCAGCGGCCCTGCATTCGAACCCGACATACTTTACAAACGGTTTTTTTTTCAAAAACCCCTGCACCCTGAGGGTTTATATGACCTCTGCTGTTACGAACCCTCGTAAAAAAAAAAGTTGCAGTCGTGTTGGTAAATAAGTAAACACCTTCACTATTTCGAATTCGAACCCAAATTAAAAAAGTTTAATAAATTCATTCAAAATTTCCTTAATTTTTTTTTAAATTTTACACCTTTCCAATCCGTCAGCCAGGGTTTTTTCCTTTCCCCATCAAATTCTTCATCTTTGAAAAAAGTAATTAAAAAATCAATTGCACCACTAAAAAGGATATAAAATGGAGTACATTTTCTGAAATTGGCTGGTTTCTAGGTTTGAAAATAGTAGTTTAGAATCACCATAGTAGGTTTTTCAACTTTGAAAAAAAAAATTCTGCTAGGATTTGGACGATAGTTAATTAGGACTTTTTGATTCCATTATGAATGTAGAATTTACGGGCAAAATTTGTAACACGAGTAGCCGTACACTGTAAATAAATGGATGCGTAGAATTTCATTCGTGAAATATCTTAAGTATCTACTATGTTTCATGTTATTGAGTGATTATGTATGACAAAAAGATGAATTCCGTCATCATTAAGGATTGAAGGACGATCAGTACTTGCGCTTTGCATTATTCCAAATAAAAATTTCTTGAACCAAGAAAACCACATACTGTTTTGTCAAAGCGTCATCAACAAAGAAAACACCTGTTTTCTTAGAGTCTGAGCTGCGGTTTTTATTTTACGGTAATAATAAACCAATTAAAAATACGATAACGCGTAGAAATAAGAAATCTCGAACGAAACCGACCAACAAAACAATCATTTAAATCTTACAAACTCCTGTAAAGGACTCACTGGTCTTGATTCAAGGTCAAATCCGTTTTTAGAAGCAACGACTATCCTGTCGGAATTGAACGGACTGCACCTTAGGAAAATATATTCAAACGCCTTGAAATTTACATAATTATTTGTTCATTTTATGGTCATCTTGCGTCACGTATTTATTTTAACCCGTGCATATTCCAAGTCTTCTCTCAGTTGGAATTTGAACGGTGATTGTTCCAGATCGTGTCGAAGAATTTGAAAAAAAAAATGAAGACTAAAAATAATCTATTATTATCGATCGCAATAATCATTATTGTGATATCTTTCGTTGCTGGAAATGTCGAGGTAAATGTCAATTATTTTTAAAAAACGTTGAAAAAATATCTTTGACAAATTTTGTTTGTTTTGCGATTGGATTTTCAGAAATGGCATGACGAGTCGAGTGAGTATAAAGAAGAATTCGCATTTTATTTTATAAGTGCACATCAATCCGAATTGGATTTTGATTTTTTTTAGATAAGCCGTTGTACAAACTGATAGCGAAACGACAAAGTTCCAACGTCTGTGCTTGCAACCTTTTATTCCGGCCCGTTTGTGGTTCTGATGGCAAAACGTACAGTAACCCGTGCCAGTTAAATTGTGCCAAGAAACGCAACACCGGTAAGACTTTCTGTAAAAATTACTTTCAACCAAATTCGCCCACGACTTATTTTTCAGGATTGCGCAAGGTGAAAGAAGGATCGTGTTAACACGAGGATTTATTTCTCAAGTGGAACCTCATCGAGATATGACGTAAAATTAATTAATTACGTTCGTTTGAAGCAACATTTTTTGTAAAATAAAAAGTTTCGATAAACCAATAAAAGTTTTTTTTTAATATATAATAGTTTTTTGTCATTCCTCATACTGATAAGATAGCATTATCAAGACAAAAGGCAAGCCAAATAGCATTCAGTTTCGTTTTAACGATTGAGAATTTTCAAGGTAAAAATTTTAAATTTATTTGTATTTTATAATATATATTTAAACAAATGCAAGGGGAAATGGTTATGAGATAATAGGTATACAATAAAAACACTATTATGTGTTTTAACATGAGATTAAGTTAGAATAATTTTAACTGTACTATATAAGAAGAAAATAGTCTGTTTTTTGAAAGAGAGAGAGAGAGAGAGAGAGAGAGAGAGAGAGAGAGAGAGAGAGAGAGAGAGANAGAGACAGACAGACAGAGAGAAAGACTGATAGATAAATAGATACTGATTATTTAGAATAATCAGTAATCATTTAGAAGATTTGTT
>NW_019392682.1:475139-587639 GCF_000648675.2 Cimex lectularius | reverse complement strand
TTATAATAAATAAAATTAGCAAACTTTAAGGTAAATATAATATTGTTAATTTTTAAATTCTTTTCCAGGGAGAAAAAGTCGTCCAGAACATTTCTACTCAGAAAAATGGTAATACTAATAAAATATAAGATTAATACATTGTACAAAAATGTTATTTTACCAAAAAATAATATTCTTATTTATATTAAATTAAAAAAAAGATAATTATTTAATTTCTGTATGAACCAGATAGCCAGGAAGTAAAAGCTCTAGCGGCCGATCTGGTTTTGCAAAAGTTACTGAAAATCACAGGTACAAAAATCATACCTAATGTGCAAGTCAATTAAAAAACTAATTGTCTAATTGAATTTTAGGTACCTGCACGAATTCGTGCTCAAAATTGAAAAGGCTTGTCTGCGGAACGGACGGAGTCACGTATTTCAACCCGTGCCAGCTTAAATGCGCCCAGAAAGTAAACCCTCGTAAGTTTCGAAATTTTAAAACTAAAACAATAGCATTGAATCGATATAATTATATTGAACAAACATTTTTTTTTAAATTTTAGACTTGAAAATGGCTCATCCAGGACCATGCTAGCAAGGACCAAAAAATAAAATACAATAATCAATTTGTGTTTTTCGACTATTCGGCTTTGTCAATGTGTGTGTAATCTTATTTTGTAATATTTTGCATTAAATATATGATTAAATAAGTTTTGTAAGTCGGAAAAAATCCGGCATCCCGTTTTCTATTTATATTCCTATTCAACAACTCAATTATTGGACAATATGATCGAAAAGTTGAAAGTAGTGAAACCGAAAACAAAACCCTGGGTCCGGGAGAAAATGGAAAAGAGAGACAGGATTATCCTCACACGATTGAGGGTAGGTCACACGAGGCTGACGCATGGCAACCTCTCAATTAGAAAGAGACCCAGGGTATGTCCCCTGTGTGGTGCAATTGGACAGTGAAGCACATCCTAGAAGAATGCGAACAGATGGCACGACACAGAGCAGTGTGACCTACCTTCCGATATGTCATAAATTCTAAGGCATAACAGCGACCATAAAGATCGACTTATGACATATTTAAAATCAATAAACGCTTACAGCCGCCCCATGTGACCCCCACATCTGGTTCACCCCCCCATTGTACTGTACGAACGTATTTATTAGCGTGAGTGGTTTAGTATGGATGGACGCAGCTGTGACTGAATATCGAGTAACTCACAGGCTCACCGATTTAAATTAGTGATAATACATTTGTACCATGATGGTGGGAAGGGTCGAAGCGTCTCGGTTGTAGTAATACTACCGAGATGCAGGGTCCTTTCAAGTATGATCGTATTTATTAGCGTGAGAGGTTATATGTGAATGGACGTGGCTGTCGAGGAATATCGAATACTACACATGGCCGTCAAAACAACCTTAGGATTAGTTTTAAGGATGAGTGGAATTTGTACATACCGTTTGAATGTATTTATTCGCGAGAATGGAAGGAGGTCGGCAGGATTAGAACCATCTTACCGATCTCCACTTTAGTTCTAATATGTAATATTAGAAAACTAGATTTATTAGTATAAATATGAATTATGAATGTGTGTGTATGGATGTAAAAAAAATCGATTAAGCTGAAAAAATCCATATTTTTAGGTCGTTTTCTCCAGGTTTCATATATCGTAATGATTTTTTTCTTAAAATAATTTTTGGTTTTAAACTAACGCTTTACAGATATGTTTTGTTAACATGTGCCAACACTTCAGGCGATTAATATGCAAAATCGATGTAAAGAGTCCTATTATTCATAGTCTGATTCTCAATTATATTCGAGGTATCAAACTTTTCAAGTTACCTCAATCTTTCTAATCTTTTTTCCCATAATGTCGACGCTTTTATTCTTTAAGAAGAGAACATTTTGAACGATTATTTTGATTTTTAAACGCTTGGTTTTATTTCTTAAGAAAAACGTTGTGCCCAAGAGTCTTTTTTTGTAAAACTTATATTATTTTTATTACATCTTTCATCATTTTAATTACTGTTGTAACCCAATCGGAACAATCAATTGAAATTTTTAGCAAATAAACTTAAGTTTTACACTGGGATACTGACGTTTGAAAAATTAAGTACGTGTGTTTCAAGCCCGCTCATAAGTAGAGGCAACCGTTCTTTTTCTGTATGCGCCGTATCTGTCATTATTTACAAGAGTCAAGAAAGTCTTATGTAACTTTTGACAAGAACTTTGGAACCTCGGAAAAGTTTATGTTCTGATTTTCTACTGTATTTCTTAAAGGTTACAATAAAACAACAATAAAATCTTACAGGATTATCAATGATCTTTCCAATAATGTAACTAATGTACCCAATGTCGTCCAAGTAACATGAAATATTTATTAATTTTGTTCAAATTTATTGAATCTCGAATACAATTCAGAATTAGACTTTTGACAATAGGTATTTATTAGTCCCATTTGATATGAAGAATAACTGCTTGAAGTATTGACGTCAGTTCACGGACACCCGTATAAGTATGGTAAAACATATTTTCATTAAAAAAAATCTACATACACAAAAAATTTATGGGTGCGTGGGCATGTGTGTGTGTGTGTGTGTGTGTGTGTGTGTGCGTGCGCGCGCGCGCATGCGCGTATGTGGCTGCGTGGTTGTGAGCTGATAGAAAGAGAGATTAAAAGAGAGAGAGAGAGAGAGAGAGAGAGAGAGAGAGAGAGNAGAGTAAAAGAAAGAGAGAGAGAGAGGGAAGGAGAGAGCGAGAGAGAGAGACAGACAGACAGAGAAAGAGAGAGAGAGAAAGAAGAAGAAAGAAAGAGATATTCACTTATCTTTATTTTTGTTAATTTCTCAGTTTCTCCTCCTTCACCACCAGACAGAGAGCCAGATAGACAGACAGAGAAAGTGAGAGAGAAAGATAAAGGGAAAGAGAAAAAGGGAGAGCGAGAGATAAGAAGGAGAGAGACACACACTATCTATTTTTGCTAATTTCTCAGTTTCTTCTCTTTCTCCACAAGACAGAGAAAGAGAAAGTGAGAGGTAGACGAAAGAGAGGCAGAAAGAGTGAGAGACACACACTTATCTTTATTTTTGCTAATTTCTTACCTTCTCCTCCTTCTCCACCTCACTCTCTCCACTGTCCCTTTCTTTCTCTTTTTCGTTAATTTTAAGAAACGTTGTTCGCGAACTTAAATTTGCGACATATTTTAAAATAAAATTATATAAATTCATTCCTTCTTTCTCGCCCGCTACCTACCTATCTATACATCACTTAGTGTACCACAAATAAAAAATATTTAAAAAAACTTAAAACTGATTGATATACAGAAACTGCAGACAAAAGGAACAAATATAATCAAATTAGTAGGACTCATGTATTTATTTAATTCAGACTTCATTCAGCATAAAGAATTGGAAGTAATGAGTTCACACAAAAAAACCCCTGCCATTTTCGGTAGTTAGCAACATTGTCCCTTGCAATGGTATAAAACGAACAATGACATTGTGTTACAATGTGGAAATTACTTTGGAAAGCATGTGCGAAAATTAAGTTTAAGGGTATAATGAAATCCCTAAATGACTCACCTAGTACGGTTTAATGAGAATACTGCGATTTGCATAATTGAAAGGGAAGGAAATTTCGCCAACGAATTTTGTCAATTCGGTTTATTACGATTGGTGTAATCAAAGGTGGGTGAAAATTAGTATGTAAATGATGTGACATGTGAGGCTATTAAAATTTACGCGCTTAAAATTGAAGGGAACCCATAATTTACTGGGAGGTTGGATTTTAACCTGTATGAGCTATATAAATGTTTAAACAATCATAATAGGGTTATTATTTTTATCTCTATTTTTAAGTTTGGTTGTGAAAATATTAAAAATAATATTGTGTTTTTTTTCTGTAAGGTCATGGCATGTCGATTTATACAAAAATAGCGTTTACAAAAACTTTTGATTTAGAAAAACCCGCAAGACGTTTGAGTCTTATTGCGTATTAGAAGTTGAAGTTTTGGATTTATCCACGAGCAATATTGTAAAACTCAATAATCTTATCCCAAGCGATAGTCCCTTTTTCCGAAAGGAGGGTGTGTATAAAATCCTGGAGGAAACTTACACAATGTTGTGGTCTGATTTGTTTTTTAAACGAGTTTTGCGGAGGGAGATAGGAACTGGAAAAACCTATATATAAGTCGGGTATAACTGAGTAAATAAAAAATGTGAAGAGGCATCCAGAACTAGGGGACGTGAGAGGAATGGTCATGGCGCGTGTTGGGGGAGGTCTAACTTTGTTAGCAACTATGCCGGGAAGGAGGGCATATGGAAGCTTCCATTCAAACGTCTTATCAAACCGGAGTTTTAGCGCGTCTCTATTGGGAAAAGCTATCTAATAAATTCTTTACACAAGCTCTATCAGCCCTCCAAAAGGGGAACGTTCTATGAATCCTTTTGAAAACTAAGCTCCTTTTAAACCACTAATCATCGGCGGGGAGTCTAATCCACTCCGATCCTCGGGATGAAGCTCTTTCGCCCTGCCCGAAGTTTGATTGATTATACCATTTTTTAATGGGGTAGGGGCCGAAAGCCGAAGGGTGGCACCACAAGGGAAAATCTAAAAGCACAATTTATTGCCTTACGTGCTAGGAATTTGCTGGAAAACATCAATTTCCACGAGCATATCCTTATTTTATTTTTTTTTCTTTATGAGTTATGAAAATGTCTAATTCTTTCAAGGGTCATTTTTCTATCGTTTGATCCTCCCTTTATTTTTAGAAAAAAAGATCAGAGATACCTCACTTAAAGTAATAAATTATAATTTTTTCAATGAAATAACCCTTTTAACTTCAAATTTATCCTTTTAATAGGAAGGTAACATTTGTGATTACACTTTTAGAGAATCTCAAATTAGCACATGTAAGTATATATATATATATACATGTGCTAATTTGAGCAAGCAATTTAATAACAAATGTTACCTTCCTATTAAAAGGATAAATTTGAAGTTAAAAGGGTTATTTCATTGAAAAAATTATAATTTATTACTTTAAGTGAGGAATCTCTGATCTTTTTTTCTAAAAATAAAGGGAGGATCAAACGATAGAAAAATGACCCTTGAAAGAATTAGACATTTTCATAACTCATAAAGAAAAAAAAAGAAAATATACACACGTATACAGAGCTGAGCCTAACACTTGTCGCTGTCTATCGACAATTCCATGTTTTATGATTTACCATAAATTACCGGGAGGCTTGAAGAATCACCCTGACCTAGAGTTGGCAGACCTGCGTCTTATCCGTCCTGCGCCGAAGTTGTGCTGTCAACAGCTAGGCTAATTCAGCCCCCAACACATGCAGTACCTAACCAAATTCCAACTACCACTCATTCTTAAAGTCATGTTGAACTGGCACACGGGCACTACTGGGTCTGTCTTCACTCGTGTTTTTTTGTTCGAATAACTCAAACGAAACGCCCGCGAGTGAAGACAGACCCAGTAGTGCCCGTGTGCCAGTTCAACATGAGTTCACCACGCAGACCAAACCCCATCATCTACCATTCTTAAAGTATTACATTTTGTTTACATACATACACACGGTATCCATTCACCTTTGCACTTATTATATAACTAACATAACTGAAAAACTATTCGGGCATACAACCATAATCAACAAAATCAGACACCCATTATTAGAAATGAGGACTGATTATATGATGATCCCGGAAACAATATTCACAACTTCCTAAGTCTCAATGGACTATAAAGGAGAGGAAGAACACAGGAGAGCATCAGATACAATGATATGGTACACAGATGGCTCCAAAACAAACGAAGGAACCGGATCAGGCGTTTTCTGTACAAGCCCAAAACATGAGCAACCAAACTCATTACCGAAGTACATTTCGGTCTTTCAATGCTTATGCCCTGGAAACACAACAACCGGATGATATCTTTGGTGCCAAGGCATAGGAGAAGTTTGGGTAACGAGAAAGCAGACAGCCTGGCTAGAGGAAGATCTGCAAGTCTATACATAGACAAACATCGAATCCTCCATCGCAGAATGGATCCAAACAAAACAAAAGGAGAAGTGGATAAAGTCTAGCGGTGCTAGACATAGTAAACTTATGATGAAACAACCCTCACCGAGACTGGCAAAAATACTGCTGCAATTGGACAGGACCACTATTCAGAGGACTACTAACCGGTACCAACTAGTAGGACTACTAACCGGTCACTGGCATCTGAGAAAACATCTACACAACATGGGTATATACAGCAATGATCCCATTTGCAGATTATGTAATGAGGAGGAGGAAACAGCCACCCATATCATCTTTGAATGCGAAGCAACAGCTCAATGGAGATTTAACCTAACGTACGGAAAAAAACTTAGGGAATCAAATTGCAGCAGTGACAGTCAATTACCTGATACTTTTAAGAAGAAGGATTGAGTCTATTGACTGAACTAGGAAGGTACAATAAGCCAGAAGGCTGCAGTGCCTGGGTAGTACAACCCCCACCACTTCCTGGTATCCTTTTCTACCATACATACCAACATAACTGAAGATTAATACTTACATTCACGTTAATAAATTCCTTCACTCTTTAACGAAAGCTATGGCACAATACTATCCAGTCCTATATACAATAAAAACAACCCGGTTTACTCCAATAATCGCAACAGGAGACTCACATATTCGCCGCCGTGTTGAAGCAAGTTTCTCATGAAGAGTAGTATTCTTTCACGCTCTCTATATAGAGCCAAGGAGTTGCACCCTTCGATTAGATGGGAAACATCGCTTCACTTTCTCATCTCCGCTTCGCCCTTGCGGGCTTAGGCTCAACGAAAAATGTCCATGTGTCAATCTCGTATGACCTATACTTAATCGGGTGAGATGACTCTTTTTCTAAGAGTCAGATCATCCGAAGAACACCAATCGACAGTGCTCTTGACACATAAGAACTTCTCCGCCCATGTGGCCCACAAGTTAAATTCCTAAATATTTAAGAATTTTTTCTATAGTTAACAGTTCTACATAATAATTTTCATGTTTAATTTTAAATACCTTTTAATTTTAATTGTAATTAATGATTATCCAGAAATCGTGAGATGCGGTCCGGTGTGATGTAGGTTTCAGAAGAACATTTTCTTTATCGTCCCAACGTTTCGATCTTTATTGAGATCATCTTCATGGCTAAAAGTGTAAAGAGTGCCCTCTCAAACGACACGCAAGAATGGCACAATTACACAGAAAACAAACACTTTGAGCCCTGAAGATGATCTCAATAAAGATCGAAACCTCGGCACGATAAAGAAAATGTTTTTCTGAAGCCTACATCACACCAGACCGCATCTCGCGATTTCTGAATAATAATCGATTAACCGTCACTGATCACCACACATTGTAATTAATGTTTATGTTGCAAGTATTTTAGATAAGAACCTATTTTAAGTTATATAAACATTTTCTTTGAAAAGCAGAATCCTATATTTTTATATATTTAAAAAAAATTTTAATTCTACTTCATTTTCTTGTGGTTTTTTCTATCATAAAAATGTAATTACTTTATATATAAAAATACTCTAATGGAAAGAAGAATCATTTGTTTTTCAATTTATTTTATATTATTTTTATTTTTAACTGCAGTTACTTTTCACATGGTGCACAATTATTTTATATTAAAAAACAATTCTGAAATATGCAGGAATTTTATTTTACTTGCTAATATTTTAAACTATTTTCTAAATTTTTGATGATTGCAAGAAAAGTTTAGTTGGAAATAACAAAAGTCATTTTAAAGTTAAAATGTTAAATTAATTATTTGCAGGTGAGATGCGGTCTTGTGTGACGTAGGTTTTAGGAAAACATTTTGTTTATCGTGCCAACGTTTCGATCTTTATTGAAATCATCTTCAGCAATCAGAGTTTGTCTTCCGTGTAAATGTGTCATTCTTATCTGTCTTGTTGGGAGTCTCCAAATAATCATCAAGTAAAGGTCACTAAAGTTTAAATTTATGGAAAAAAGATATATTTAAGAACACATAATGTTTGATACATTTTTTAAATTTGTTTAAAATTATTATTGATTCGGCAGCAGTTGGTCGGCCAAGCTGCTAGCGTCGATTTAATGAAAACTGGAATTCTTTTATAGTAGATCGGGTCTGTGTTTATTAGCAAACCTGCTACAAAAGCAGTCTGATCAGGTCGCACAACCAATAACTCGACAGGCTAAACAAAAGCCTTCCTTAACCCTCCATTGCTTCAAACAAACGTATTGCCTTCCCTGGAATTTATTGTACTATAAATATAAAAGTTATTGTCCTATGACTATATCGAGTTGTGTGTTGTCGTTTTTAATTTCCTCTACAAAAGGGACCGCGTTTTTTTTTTAAATTTTCCCTGTGTACGTTGTTTAATTAATTCATTTATATAGACGAATTGTGTTTCTATCGGCATCGATGAAGGTTTTTTTATGACGGCAAGTTGTACAATTCAATTATTGTTGATTTTATTGACCAGAATATTTATTCATTATATGTAATATTCAATGTAAAGATATAAATAATTAGTTAAAAATCAGATGAAAGGTCAATTTCACATTCACATCCAGAATATTCACAGGGTGTCCTTTTTAGATAGCCCGGCTGAATTTCTGTTGAACGAATAAAAAAACGTATTTAATATTTTTTTAGTTTGCTTTCAAATGTGTACCTTTTTTTGATAAAAAATTATACAGGGTACCTCAGGCCCATTTCAAGATCAAAATTTCAAATCCGACCCTATATACCGCAGTAATAAGACCCAAATAATCTATCGTTCAAAGCTCAACGAAAATTAGGTAACCAAACATTAGGCAGCATACAAAGACTAGCAAACCTATGTATCACAGGGGCAATGAGAACAACCCCTACAAATGCACTAGAAACTCTGCTAAACCTTGGAAATATTTATACAAGGAGAGGTTAGAAAAAGCTCATTTAGGCTCCAGAAACAATTAAATAGGATAGGAACTAAACAATTCGGGCATATAACCATAATCAACAAAATCAGACACCCATTATTAGAAATGGGGACTGTTTATATGATCCCGGAAACATTTTGAACAATATTCTATAAAGTCTCAATAGACTATAAATGAGAGGAAGAACACAAGAGAGCATCAGATACAATGATATGGTATACAGATGGCTCCAAAACAAACGAAGGAACCGGATCAGGCGTTTTCTGTACAAGCCCAAAACATGAGCAATCAACCTCATTAAGGAAGTAAATTTCGGTCTTTCAACCAAAAATACATGCCACCAATGCATGTGCTCTGGAAAATCTTAAAAGACGTTACACTGGGAAAAAAATCCTCATAAGATCTGATAGCCAAGCAGCCATTAAAGCATTAGCATGTAAAAGAATCACATGAAAATTAGTCAGTGTTGCATCCAAAATCTTCAAAACCTTGGGAACCACAACAACATGATGATATTGTAAGCCGGCCGACGTCTTAGCGATAAGTTAAATTGTAAAATAAGAACAAAATAGGTAAACGAGGAAAAGGGACAGGGGTTGTGCTTTGAAGGGGCAATCGCCCAGACGGGAACGACGTGACACATCTGGCAAATGTAGCTTGGAAATGGTTACCCAGGTAGACAGTTAGGTAAGAACGGGGGACATCGTAAATTGGGAATACATCAACCCTGTGCTAGACCACCGTCTTTGCCGGCCCAGCCGCGGCGTGAGAACTCCCCCGACTTTTGAGTTTCCTTTCCCCCCTACTCCGGGAGAGACCCGGTATAAAAGGGATGATTGGAAAATCAAAAGTCAATCAAGAGACAAGATTCATCCTAGCCAGTCAACATCAGAGAGTCATCCCAGGCAGTCAAGACCAAGGACCGGGAGAGAAGCAGCCACACTCCGTCTGGGATTCAACAAGAGGACTCTGCCAGCCCGAGCCAGCGAGGACCAGCCGTTGCGACCAATCGAGCCAAGTCAGAGGTCGAGAGAAGAGATGCTATGGACACTGATCGTGGCGAGCATCGTTTGGGGTAAGTCCCTTCGTTGATAGACTCATCCCAGATTTAGAGTTGTGGCTGACTTGTACATTAATTAATTAGCAATTAGGGTACTGTTAAGAGAAGGACTTGTGTACAATAAATGTTACTGAATAATGTCTCTGGTTTATTGAATTCTGGAACCTTACCTTCCCCTACACAAGAATAAATAGCGACGCGCTTACGCCGACTAATCTCTTGTCGCTTATAGAAAAGCAAGCGAATATCGAGAGATTATTCGGCCATCGCCCCGTCGTCCGCTTACAATCGAATCTTTGGTGTCAAGGCACAGGAGAAGTTTGGGTAACGAGAAAGCAGACAGACTGGCCATAGATTGGCAAGACTATACATAGACCCCGAACCTATTCTTGGGATAATAAAAACAAACTTCGAATCCTCCATCGCAGAATGGATCCAAACAAAACAAAAGGTTAAGTGGATAAACTCTAGCGGTGCAAGACATAGCAAACTTATGATGAATTAACCCTCACCAAGACTGGAAAAATCACTTCTGCAACTGGAGAGGGCTAAACTGAGAGGGTGGTAGGTACAAAACATGGGCATATACAACGATGATCCCATCAGCAGATTATGTAATGAGGAGGAGGAAACAGACACCCATATCATCTTCGAATGTGAAGGAACAACTCAATTGAGATTTAACCTAACATATGGAAAAAACTTANCACACACCCGGCAGCTGATTTTAAAAGGACTTTGTACGTTGTAAACAATGGTACAATCGGATTTTAAATTGGTCAAACAAGGAGAAAGTTATGGCAAAATGGAACCGGCAGCGACAATTTCAACAAGGAGCTCAATATTTTACCGCTGGTTCGCAAAAATTCGAACTCCACTCTTCCAAATGTTGGAAGTGTTCTAGGTTTTTCAAAAAATAAAATTAGAGATGTACCCCGGACTAAAAAAATTAAGTAATATCTCTCTCGTTAGTTCCGGGGACTTGGGGCACTGAATATAACAGGGTCTAACATTCCTTGCCCAAATTATTTGGGAGGCTGAAGAAAACACTCTTCCATGCATCCTAAGGATTGAGGAACCCAAGTTCACCTATAATGTCATGTTAACCTATAACCATTCGAAGTGAGTAGAGGAAAATCCTTATTATCAGGTGTGAGAACTTCTCGGAAATAAACTAATTGGTCGTTATTTCTACGAAAATAATTTAAATGGTGCTCAGTTTCTCAATTTTTTGAGGGAGATTTTACCTAGACAATTAGATGATGTTCCTCAGCAGCAACGACGAAGAATGATCATCAAGCTTGATCAATACCACGCAATCCGATCGTACCTTTGTTTTCAGCGTAAAAAATTCTTTAAAATGATGTGTCAGGAGGTTGCATTTGAAATTTTGAAGTTGAACTGGGCCTAACTCCCCCTGTATAAATTTTCTCCAAAAAAAGTTAAAATTTGAATCTAAACTAAAAAATACTTATTCGGAGATCGTGAGATGCGGTCTGGTGTAACGTAGGTTTTAGAAAACATTTTCTTTATCGTGCCAACGTTTCGATCTTTATTGAGATCATCATCAGAGCTCAAAGTGTTTGCTTTCTGCGTAATTGTGTCATTCTTGTGTGTCGTGTTGAGAGTGCCCTCTGGTGTTGGCTTGTGCTTGTGTGGCATTTGTGAAGTTAAAATTGTTTTTGGGCACTCTCCAAATTTTTGTCAAATCCCCTCCGGGAATTCTCCAAACAATCATTAATTAACGGCCACTCAGTCAGAGAACCTTTTTGTTACAATGCAGGCAAAACAATGCTCTGATCTAAAGAGATCGAAACGTTGGCAGAATAAAGAAAACTTTTTTTAACCTACATCACATAAGATTGCACGATCTCCAAATATTAATAAATTAAATTGATTCCAATAAATTAACACCCACAACATCCGTTACAAACAGAAACCTGGCCCCATTCACCCTACCCCCCCTGAGAACTCCAAGTTCCACCAGATGGGTATACTTATAAAATTATACCATCAATTTTTTTGGCCATTGAGTATGGTTTAGGAGGCAATGTGCTTTCTACAATTAAAAAGGTGCTCGAACGTTATTTTATCTTGAATCATATGAAAAAAGAACCTTCCTCTCAACCTTCCCGTTTCACTGTACTTTTCTTTCATTTATTGGAGGAAGGCGCGAGCAAATTGGTACTTAAAAAACGTGTGGTTTCTATTTTTGGCCAAGTAACAGATGGGGAGTTCCACCATTTCTTAGCATTTTTGCATATTAATCAATTTTATTACATGATTAATTTTGTTTTATATTTACAAGCACTATTAAATGGAATGTTCAAAAGTATAAATTACATGAAAAACACAAAATTATTTAGATTCTGTAAATAGAAATTTGGAATCGTGGCATCTGAAATGATAAACCTTGTATAAACATACTGAAAAGAATTATAACGTTGATAGTATTGACATGGTTCAAATGACATGGGATTTCTTCACAATATATTAAATTTATTGAGTTAACATAAAAGGGTGTAAATGTTAGAGCTGAAAGATTTTAATTCTACTAATATTCCAGCCATTGTTCATTTTCCTTAATACTTTACAATTAATTTTTAATAATATTTACCGTCATTAACACATTCTTCATTCTTTGTCTGTTTTTCAATATAAACGAGGAAAATGTATAACTGGAAATTGGACAAAGAGGGCTGATTGGTCTCTAACGCCTTCCAGGATAGGGAGTCAATAATCGAGAAAAGGAAAGTAAGGAAAGAAAAGTTGTCTACTGAGTACAAGGTATAATGGTGGAAACCACATTAAAAGTTAGAAATAGCCCGGCCGGAGAGCACAGCCTTAAAGAAAGAGTGAGAGAGAAGAATAAAAGAAAATTGACTATGAGGCGAACGTGTGGTTTAGTTAAACTTTTGGCGAGAAGTGAAGAGGGTTGTTAAAATACGGCTATTGGATAAAGAAAAAAAGTCCCGACTGGGGTAATGAACAATCCAACTAAATTTAACGTAAATCGACAACACAGGTTAAAAAATTTCCCAGGATTTCCTGATGCAATGAGATTGTTTTCAAGATTTTTCTCAAGTCTCAAGTATTCAAACTTGTTAACATTTTCAATTTTTTAAACTTTCGACAACGAGTAATGAATCTTAATTTTATCGAATTTTTTATTATTCGTCTTTTAAGGGTGTGGGTTCCAAAGTGGACTACAAATAATCCAATCCATTGGCTAATGATTGACCATTTTGTACTATATATTTCAAAATTATATATCAGCGCTGAGGTAGGTGAAATTTTGGCGAAAGGTCAGCAATTCATTAATATCTCAGAAATCGTGAGATGCGGTCTGGTGTGATGTAGGTTTCAGAAAAACATTTTCTTTATCGTGCCAACGTTTCGATCTTTATTGAGATCATCTTCAGGGCTCAAAGTGTTTGTCTTTTGTGTAATTGTGCCATTCTTACGTGTCGTGTTGTGAGTGCCCTGCCAAGAATGGCACAATTACAAAGAAGACAAACACTTTGAGCCCTGAAGATGATCTCAATAAAGACCGAAACGTTGGCACAATAAAGAAAATGTTTTTCTGAAAACTACATCACACCAGACCGCATCTCACGATTTCCGTATACTTATCGACTAACGGTCACTTATCACCACAGAACCAAAATAGCATAAAACGAAATGTAAGAGCGTATGTGAGCAGATGTGCATCGTGGTTTTTTAGGTATTCGTGGAAAGAAATTTCTCACTCAAAGCCAACTACCACAACACTTGTAAAATGGGAAGGAAAAGTTGAATTTACGTTATAAGATAAGCAAATGATTATTGACAGCAGAAGATTTCCGCATCCCAAAAGGCCAAAGCAAGTGGTATACACTAACTTCCCATCTCAAAAAAGGCAAAAAGGAGGGAAAGTTCAAAAGGTGGGGTTGAGATGGGAAGTTGATGTCCGAGTGCATCGAGGTCACGATAGCTCAAGTGGTACAGCAGCGGTGTATCTAGCCGAAGGTCGTGGGTTCGAATCCCGCTCGTGTCATTGACTTTTTTATCTCAACTAAAAACCTTAATTAATTGTAATATATTAACTGTCAAGCGGACCACGAAATTAGTGAATTTATTAATTTTTTAATTTAAAATTCGTTCAGGAAAAATATAAAAACTTCATCAGAATAGGAAGGCAATTGAATTAGGTAAACAGTTTACGCTTCAAAAGTAGAAAACAAACAATTTTCATTCCTCTATGTTAAAACACTAGTCGTGAACTAAAACACTTTTTAATTCGCATTATTAATTTTTTTAACTTTTATCATCAAATGATAAGAACGCTCTACTTTATATCAAGGATTGTAATTAAAATAAATTTAGTCGTAAGTTTCATTTTTTCATTGAAGTTTTTAGGATAATTTCCTAAGACAGTTAGTTTCTTGTGCCAAGAAGAAATTTGACATGGCTGTTAAATGGGACTGGCTTAATTGGGAATTTGGGTCAGATAAAGTTTCTTATATTCTCGATTTATATTCCGTGAGAGTGTATTATATATGTTACCGTAGCTCCGACTGCAACATAGTCTGTATAATACCCGACCCACCCTCTACATCTCGTTATTTATCTCTTTCCATGCCCCGTTAGGCTCATATTTAGGAGTTGGGTTTATCATCCCTTTTCCCGCTCACCCCGTGGCCAGTACCGATCCGGCCTTATCATCATTGTTCTGAAACCTCAGGGATAATTATAAAACGTACTCTAATTAGTTCATTATTATAAATACTTGAGAGGCAAAAAGAAAATTGGCCATCCTCGTTTTTTAGTAAAGAATTTTTACAGATATTTTTAACGAAAAATATAAGATATAGGTAAAAAAATAAATTGACTAAAACAAGTTTGTGAAAAATGTTGCTATGGAAGCAATGAAGAAAATATTCAATTGAGTACGGAGTATTTCCTCCTGTTGATCACCGCTTGCTTTCAACGTGGCATAGATTTTATGAGGTTTTGAATGTAGTGCTGTGCAATAGTTTCATACTCGTCCAACGGCGTCATTCTTAAAGGTTCCTGCAAATTCTCTGGCATCACTGGGCAAATCTTCTTCTCTCCCTCCCTCTATTTTTTCTTTCTTCTTTCTTTTTATCATTCTGTCTCTCCTTCAAAAGATTTGAAAGGAAATATGAAGTAAATTCGAAGTTCTTTTCTATCAACTTTCCATATTCATATAAATTAATATTAAATTTCAAATATATATTTATTACATTGCCTTGAACCAACAAGAAAGTTTTTTCATGTGTAATATATATGCCTATATCCTTATANCTTTTTTGTTCATTTTAGGGTGAAGAATCTACTGGAGAAGTTTGTAGCACGAGTAGCAATTCACCCTGTATATATATGTATAATAAAATGTATAGAAATTATTTTAGGCAAAAAAATTAACATGGATCCCAGGTTTTACGCTCACATAAAACATATCATAAGCATTGTAAAATATTAAATTCACTAGTTTTCGTGGTCCGCTTGACCAATTAATATCTTTCATTAATTAAGGTTTTCAGTTGAGATGAATAAGTCAGTGTCTCGAACGGAATTCGAACCCACGACCCTAGATACGCCGCTGCTCTTCCAGCTGAGCTTTCGTGACTCCGATCCACTCGGACACTAACTTCCCATCACAGCCCCAACTTTTTGAATTTTCCCTCCTTTTTGGGTTTGAATTTTTCACAATTCAGCCGAGGGTCGTGGGTCCGAATCCCGCTCGTCACACTGACACTGACTTTTTCATCTCAATTAAAAACCATAATTAATTGAAATATTGTAAAATATTATTAAAGACCGATAACACGACTTCCGGTGTACCTTGACTAGTAAATCCTCAAATATCATTTCGTCTATTGGCTCCAAGTAGATGAAATAGCAACATAACAAACTACTCAAAAATTATACACCTTGAAGAGATTAACAATGACATGCACCAAAAAAAAAAAAAAAATCCCATTAGATGGGAACTAAACATAAAAAATCAAATCACTCATTCATGGAAACAAACAACATCCTAGAAAGCTTTAAAAAACTACAAATGGGAAGTAGGATTAAAAAATAATTTTAAATGTTCATAACGAATTCATAATAAATATTCTTAGAAAATTTAGGAAAGAAGAAAATTATAATATATTTTCAATTGACTTGGTTTAGGCGGTTGGATGAATTTCTGACGTTGTTTTAATGGAACGTAATATAATATCGATTTTGAAGCTACGACAGACATTGACAGAGCTAGCTCAACTTATTGCTGTAGGGGTCGTGGAACTTTTTCTCGCCTGATCTCACTTTGGCTGATAACGGTTCTTCTTCTTCGGAGCGGCCTTGATAACACCCCATATCAAACCCTTTTCTCTTTCAAGCTCCTATCGTTACTTTTAATTTGTGAAGTTCTAAGCCGACTGCGGGCGGATGAAGTGTTCGCGGCGGTTTGATCGATACTGATCGTTCCCGAACTATTTTATCTCAATGCTGGTATTAAGCGGAAGGGCGTATGGTTTGGTTGAACCCCGTTCTACTATCTAGAAGTTAATGCACCCAGGAGTCATCACGTTAGGAAATTTGTTGAACAACTTCTAACGAAAGGAATAGTTTAATATTCCCCGATATTAAACCTATTTGGTTGTTTCACATGAAATGTCCAATTTTATAGTTTGAGAAATTCAGAGCGGATATAACTGTACTCAGGTGTTTACTTCCAATTGTTGACATATTTTAATTAAGCAGTTATTATTACTCAAATTTTGTTTATAATGATGAGCTCCATAATCCTTTACACACTTTTTATAATACCTCCAAATATATTTTTTTAACGAGGTCATATCAACCCTCAGGGTGACCGTGTTTTTGAAAAAAAGCCCAGTTGTAACAATGTCGGGTTCGATGCAGAGCCACTGGATTCGAACCCGGGACCTTTACCTTATAGTGATGAGCGCTGTGTCAACGCCTAAACCGTTGCGGCCACCCAGGCCCCATACCTCCAAATATGAATATGGAAAAAGGTGATTTTCGTGTAATATTCCTTTACGAGTTTAAATTCAGTAATTCGGCAGCTGAGGCTGCATGAAATTTCAGTAAGGCGTTTGGGGAAGAGAGTGTAAATGAACGGACGACCAATCGCCGTTGATTTGCTAAGTTGGAAAACGAGCCCCGCGGAAGATCTCCAACTTTAATTGAAAACGATGTCATTAAGGTTTAGGTGGAAGAAAATTACTGTCAAACAGAAGTCTCGCAGCACAACTAAATTCAAGTAAAGCTACCATGTCAAGACAATTAAGGAACATAGGAAAAGTCAAAAAGCTTGATCTATGTGTCCATCATGAGCTTACTGGGCGACAGCAGTTAACGCCCCTTGAGAAATGCGTGTGGTCGCTCGTCTGGCAAAAACCGAGCCTTTTCTTGAAAGAATAATCACTTGAGATGAAAAATGGATTGCATATGACTAGGGCTGTGATTTATACGCAATAAAAACAGACAAATATGCACATATGTAAATACATTAAGTAAAAAATGCAATTTAAAACTGAAAATATGCAAAAACTACCATGAGAAAAAAAGGAAACCTCAAATTAAAGCACATAATTGTATTGAAAAGAGAAACAGTGGCAAGAAGAACATTACATGGGTAGTATTAAAAAAGAAAAACGCATTTTAAAAAAAGTTAAATTTAGAAAATACATAGTCTCATCCATCAAGACCCAGATCGGTTCATTTTCGATGAAGTCTCTGATTTTATGGAATGTTTCATTGTATATAAGATTTCCTGAGGGTACTTTCGTAGGGAATGGTTTTCCCTGTGTAATTCTCCCATTGAATTCAGGTGGCTTAGTTTATGGATGGCTATGCCAGGTGTAACTAAAGCACGACATCAGTATCGCAACCGAATTTTCCAGATCCAGCATTTGTTGCAACTTGTGTCACACATGTGTGTTGAAGCTTAGACTTCCTACCTTGGTTTTCGTTGTGTTTTGCTGTCTTTATGTGCTGTGTTACTAAAAAACGTGTAGCTGTTGATCCAGGTATATTACAACAAGCACAGTATAAATCGTCCGCATCGTCCTTAAAAGTCTCATTTGAAAACTCACGCACATACTTTCGAAAAAGAACTTTCGTCTTTGCGGTGACTTCCGGCATTTTAGGAGTAGTCAGTTCGTAAAACACAAATAATGTTTCACGATGGAAAATGCATGAAAGACGGTGTAAAGCTGAGAAGTATGATGGTAGGGAAAGAAGAGAACTGAAGTCATAATATTTCGATGAATCCAATTAAGCTATACCAAGAGAACATTTACAGTGGTACAAACACTATTCCTTTCTCCATTTAATCCAAGAGAAGCAAAGGCGACCGAAAGTTGAAGAAGAAGAAAACTAACTTTATTCTGGGACTGGTGTCCCCTAAGAATAATTTACATGAAATAAATAAAGGAAGTTCCTTCTATGAAGTTAAAAGGAAAAAAAAAGATAGAAATCTTGACACAATGTATACCAATAAGGCAGGACAGAAGAAAAAATTACGAGAATATTAAACAAAAATAACAAATGTTAACGTGAGGTCTCTGCTTGGAGGGAGAGGAGGTGATTATACAGGTGGGATTTAAAGGAGGAAAAGGAGGCAGCGTGACGAATAGAAAGGGGAAGGGAGTTCCAGAGTTTAGGGGCTCGGATCAGAAAGGATCTTTCGAAGGTATGGGTTGTATGTTGCGGAAGGATAAGGTCGATTGGGGATGAGCGGGTCTTACGAGTGAGATGTGAGGAGTTGAATTGGAGGGATTGGATGATGTAAGGAGGACGACGAGTGTGGATGGACTGGAAAAGAAAGCAACCTAGGAAATACTGTGCACGGAAGGAGGGGAATAGCCAGGAAAGTTGGGAATACAACCCCGACACCCGGGATCCCCGTGGGGTGCCGTACACAAATCTTACGCAACAATTCATAATACGCTTCAATCGCGCGTTCTCCCCCTCCGAGAGACCACCGTATGCCAAACAGCTATAATCGAAGAAGGGAAGTATAAGGGAAGATACAAGGAGTTTGCGGGTGGAGAAAGGTAAGAGAAGCCAGGACCGACGAAACAGGCTGAGGGAGGCAATGGAATGGCGGGAAATTTGGGAAATGTGAGAATGCCAGGAAAGGTTTTGGTCAAAGACTACTCCTAGGTTTTTAACCGAAGAGCAGAAGGGGATGGGATGGTTATTTAGCATGTGAGGTGGGATGCTGAGGAGGGAATTGAGGAGTTGCCTGGACCCGATAATTTTGGCGGAAAGTTCGCTGAAAGTAGTGGAGCAGTAACTGACCAAACACAATCTCTTTCATTATGTGGAAACGGAAGAACGGGAACCCGTAGCTCTTTTTTGGAGAATTTTTGTTTTTTGCCTGCTCAGAAACATTAAAATTTGACGTGCCAAATACCGATATGCAATTACAACCAACTTATGAAAAACAAATATAGCTTATATTGATTTCAAATGTTTCAAAACATATACAGCTTGTTAAAACTGGATATTTTAATTAACTAGGAAAAATAGGTAAATGTATATATTTCACAGCCCTACATTTGACAATCAGGATCAATCAGGGTAGTGGTTAATATCGACGAAAAACCAGGAGACATGCCAAAACCAAATTTACACCCAAAAAAATTGATGGTGACTGTATGGTCCAAGGCTGGAATTATTCACTAATCATTTTTGCTTAGAGGTGAGACCACTACCTATACGCAAACAAATTAACGAAAAAAATTACTCAAAAAACAACCTGAATTGGTAAATCGGAAAGGGCATACTGCTCCACGACACCGCAAGGCCGTTTCAAGTTTCAAAACATACTGTAAACAAATTTAAAGAGCTTGGTTGGCCACCATGTCCTTCAGCACAAACCTTATTATCCAGTCTTGTCTCCAACAGATTATCACCTATTAAGGAATTTAGACAACTTTGACAAAGGGAAGATTTTTGAAAATTATGTTCAAGTCCAAAAAGCTTTTTCAGATTTTGTGTCATTTTCTCAGTTCGTTGGAAAAAATGTGTATAAAATAAGTAAATACTTCGCATAAAATGATTTTGTTTTTATATAGTAATTTTACAAAAAACACCTTCACCTTGGAAACAGAAATTTCATGTGAAACAATAAATTCTTTTTTTAACAAATTATAGGGCTATAATGTAAAACAATATCTAACATTATTAATACTTATTAAATTAATCAGAGTTCGTGGTCTGATTGACCGAATAACGTTTTTCAATTAATTAATTTTTATGTAAGGTAGTGGTTGAGATAAAAAAGTCAGGGTCACGAGCGGGATTCGAACCCACGACCTTCGGCTCAATACGGCGCTGCTCTACCACTAGAGCTGTCGTGACTTCGATCCACTCGGGCACTAAAAAAGCAGGGAAAATTCGAAAGGGTTGGGTTGAGATGTTGGTCGAAGGTCGTGGGTTCTAAATACGCCGCTGGTCTACCACTTGAGTCAGGGTTCGAATCCAGCTCGTGACACTAACTTTTTATATCAACCAATACCTTATATAAAGATTAATTAATTAAAATTATTAATACTGTCGTCATGATTGGTTTATTAATTATATTCCCATACATTTTTTAACATTAACATTTATTTAGAAATAGTGAGATGAGGTCTGGTGTGATGAAGGTTTCAGAAAAACATTTACTTTATCATGCCAACGTTTCGATCTTTATTGAGATCATCTTCAGGGCCTGGGATTTACAAACATTTTGTTTTTCGGAAACCTACATCACACTAGACCCCATCTCACGATTTTTAAATAAATATCGATTAACGGTCACTAATCACCACACATTTTTTAACCCTACATTTTAATGAGATAAATATTGTTTTTGCAAAAACCAACGTCTCACAGGCAATAGCACAAGGTTCAAACGGATTTACATTTTTTCGGACGTTTCGCAATCATGGGTCAGAAGGCATAGAAAAATAGTCAGTTTTGGGCAACAGTTCAACAGTATATCATTTAGTTTAATTAAGCGTTTGTTTGGTGGTGACGTTTAAATAGTATTTATTATCCCATTTCCCACCTAAAACTAGACACGTTTTGTTATTTACACATAATGAGCCTCCTTTATCTTGCCCTTCCCCATTTAACAAGCCTTCTAATGAATTTGCATAACTTAATGAACAACTGCAGTCCCGCATAAACCTAGTTGCTAAACCGCGTTCATTATTTTAACGCTCTAATGAATTCCAAGTGTTAAATTAGCGCCAGGTTAATTACCAATTGAATTCATAAATTGTGTAATCAACAAACAAGTATAAATGAGAACGGTTTTCACGACCGCAGGCATCGGGCTTTATTCGACAGTTAAAGACAATAAAAACAAATAAAAACCTAACAGACAATCGAATATATCTTGTATTATTATAAAAGAGCGAAGTCTGAGTTATTTGTTTGCCTTACAGTAATGAAAAAAGAGGTAGAGTAAACTTTATAAAACCACCCTGAAAATCTTAAGGTTTTTTGTGATTTGTGTTGTTTTCCTCCTCTGACATATTTGCCGTTGACCGTCGAATAAAAGATATTTTAATTTTGACCTAAAATGCGAAGAGTTTCACTTACAAGGGATAACAATACTAACAGCTCGAAGGCGGTGATCTGTCTGACGCCAATTGGCGACCACTGGGTTATAAATCTCGCCTTACAAAACGTCAGGTGGCGCGTCTAATGAGGTTTTATTTATTAATTTTTTTGAACTCCTACAAAACGCCAGCTGGCTTCTGATGTGGATTTAAATATTTTTTAACTATCCACCAACCCGGTGAATTTTGGACGAACCTATTTCCGGTGTTCCGCACCAATTTAATAAAATTTTAGGGGTAATAATTTTTAAGGTCGGCAAACTTATTCGTCATTGCCTGTCATCAATTCTTTTCCTGTTTTTCTCGCGTTTGATTTCTTCTAATTTGTTTTAATGTTTCTCCAACTAATTTTATAAAGTTATTTGACATAAAGGTAATCGACTCTCTTTTCTTCTATTGCTTGCCTCTTTAGGCTCTTAATTAGGGATAGCACAACACAAAAAATGATAAATAAAAATGTAATAGTCTAGTTAGCATTCACACTATCCCACAAAATTAAATATCCCTCGGGATAATTGGGGATTAGTTCCTCCGTTCGCGCAAATAAATAACATTTTCCCATCACAATTCATTCATATTGCCCCAGAGTACTCGACATCCCTCGAGGTAATTGGTGATTAGTTCCTCCATTCACGCAAATAAATAACATTTCCCCACCAGAATCATTCGCACTACCCAAGAGTACACGATATCCTTCAGGGTAATTAGGGAAAAGCTTTGCCATTCTCGCAAATAACTACAATTCCCCCACCACAATTCATTCACACTACTCCAGAGTTCTCGACTTCTCTCGGGGTAATTGGGGATAAGCTCTGCCATTCACGCAAATAAATAAAATTCCCCCACCACAATTCATTTACACTGCTCCAGAGTTCTCGACATCCCTCGACGTAATTAAGGATAAGTTCCTCCGTTCGCGCAAATAAATAACGTCCCCTACCACAATTCATTAACACTAACCTATAGTTCTTGAAATACCTCGGGATAATTAGGGATAAACTCTGCATTCCCGCAAATAAATAAAATTCCCCCACCATAATTCATTTACACTGCTCAACCACTTACACTGCACCAACCTATCCATCCCAACCTACAACCTTTCGAATTTTCCATCCATTTTTGCCAATTTTCAAATCTTTAGTATTCGGGATTAAAGAATATTTTTTAAATGTTTCATAGAAAAAACCCATGAGGTTAAAAAAAAAATTATATATTAAATGTTTAATAGTAATTATTAATATTACTCCACAAAATGTCAGATAGATGGTAAATATAAAACGACCCCCCTGGTGTCTTTCCGATGCTTTCGTAAAAAATGTGATTCATTGAATTTTTGAATTTATTGTATATAAAGTAGTAAGTATATCCATGCACATATAGCATTAATGTGGGCGGGTGGCTAGTGTTTTATACACTATTGTAAAAAGGAGGGGAGACCTAAGTGTACCTAGTGGATCAAAGTCACGATAGCTCAAGTGGTTAGAGCAGGTCGTGGGTTCGAATCCCGCTAGTGACACTAACTTTTTCATTTCAACCAAGACCTTACATAAAACGATTAATTAATTGACAGAATTGATTTTGTCTATTAGGCCACTTAACCTAAATGGATTAATATTTTCATTTTGTTGACATTCTAACACGCTAAGACCTCTAAATATAATGGATTTAATAATAAAGATAACAAATATGCTTGGTTGATTTTTTATTTTTGCTATTTTTAATGAGGGATAAATTATTAAACATGAAAACCACCTGATTCGAAGGCTTATCGGGACCTTTTTCTTCCCCTTCACTATTTTTTTCTTCCCCATTTTCCATCTCTATCGATCTATCCACTTTCTTTTGATCTTTCAATCTATCTTAAACGCTCCTTCATGATGCAGCCGAGAAAAAATTCATTTAAATTTCTTTTTTTTTTTTTGGATATTGCGCTTAATCTGAAGATTTTTTTTCTAAATTTTCGTGCTTGAAAATTCAATGTTATCTAAATATCAAGCTAGTTAAATATACATACAGTCATAAAATAGAAATTATTATTCTATTGTTGTATACAAATACAGGGCCGTCTCAATACGACATAAAAGAATTAAACATCTGCACGGAAAACAAACACTTTGAGCCCTGAAGATGATCTCAATAAAGATCGAAACGTTAGCGTGATAAATAAAGGTTTTTCTAAAACCACCAGACCGCACCTCACGATCTCAAAATAATAACTGTATATGAAGTTTACAAAGCAATAGAAGTTGTACCCCTTTCCTTCAATTTTCTGTGTTATTTCTTTTTGTTAATCATATCTACCTTCGCTCAATCTTCGTTCACCGAAGAGAACGAATTTAATATCGCCAGGGTTAACTAGGAAATGGGCTATGCGTCAGTAATAATAAAAATAATCCCAAAGCTGATTGGTGGCGTGGGCAGTTATTGGGTTTAACCCAGTTTGCCCTTGTGCAACCCCCATGAGAGACGACACCCTATTTCACGCACTACTCTTTCCAATTCGTGAGGGAATTAAAGAAAATTATGATGTTGTCCGGCCTTTGAATTCGGCGAATCTCAACGTATATCTCTGATGAGAATGCACCTTTTTTAATAAGAATTAAGCTACGTATTTGTTATTAATTGTAATTAGGAGGATAACACTGTTTATTTAGTGAAGTTTTTAAGCGACACTGATTCGGCTAGAATAAAATCGTTGCAGGAAGATGGAAGAATTCTTGTGCTTAATATTCCCAGAATAATTAGTACCAGTCTTTCATCGCTTTAAAAAAACTCCGCGAACAGTCTGGCTCATGGTATGGTNCTTGATACGCCGCTACCCTATCACTTGAGATATCATGACGTGGTTAGAGCAGCGGCGTATCTAGCCGAAGATCGTGAGTTCGAATCCCGCTCGTGACACTGACTTTTTTATCTCAACTAAAAACCTTAATTAATTGAAAGATATTTATAATATTAAGCTCATATGTAAGTATGTTGATGATTTGTTTCTGATTTTTCCGACTGATAACTTAGACAATCTTATTAACTTTTTCAAAAGTTATCATGAGAGCATATATTCCTACAATTTTCATTTTATAGAAGTTGAAAATAGTGGCTCTATTCCCTATGTGGAAGTCATCAGAAGTCTAGCCGGCATTTGGATGCATAGGTAAAAGAAATCAGGTTTAACAGATATTTTAATTATTTGTCTTCTCACTTTTTTTTGTGTTAAAAATTGAATTGTCCTAACAACTCGATACATAGATTTTTGTCAGTAAGCACGTGCTTCTGGAGTGAAGTTAAACAGCTAGCTTTACGAATTTTAAGAAATAACAACTATCGAAAGACATTGGTTAATGGAATGTTAGATATTAACTCAAGGAAGTTAACAAACGATTAAAAAACATAATAATGAACAATCCTTTCGCATTCAAGAGTACAAAGTACATATCAGTGATTTCGCCCAAATTAAAATATATGATATACATTTTGTCTCAACTAAAAACCTTAATTCATTGAAATATATTAATTGGTCAAGCGGACCATGAAACGAGTGAATTTAATAAGTTTAAATGAAGTAAACCTTCACTAAAGCTCTCCGGGGACATTTCAATTGTCGTCGAGAATCAAATAAATTACACGACATTTGAAAAATGGCAAAAGGAGGGAAAATTCAAAAGGTGGGGTTGAGATGGGACGTTAATGCCCGAATGGGCCGAGATCTCGATAGCTCAAGTGGGAGAGCAGCGGCGTATCAAGCCGAAGATCGTGGGTTCGAATCCCGTACTTACCATCGACTTTTTATCTCAACTAAAAACCTTAAGTAATTGTAATATATTAATTGGTCAAGCGGACCACGAAAACTAGTGAATTTAATGTGTTTTTGTTAAGGTTTTTATTAGAGATAAAAAAGTCAGTGTCACGAGCGGGATGAAAATGGACCAAGTTGCTTCTTTCACTTAATTATTCTTTTTATGTAACGTCTTGGTTGAGAAGTTAGTGTTACGAGCGGGATTCGAACCCCCGGTCTTCGGCTAAATAGGCCGCTGCTCTACCACTTGTTCTATCGTACGATACGTACCTCCGTACGAATTTTCCCTCTTTTTTGCCATTTTCAAATGTCATGTAATCGGGATTGGATTCTCAGCGACTTATGAAATTACCACATAAAAAGAATAATTAATTGAAAGAAGCAACTTGGACAATTTGCCACTAAAACGTAAAATAAATTAATATTTAATAACTAAAAGAAGTATCACTTCACTAAACAGCTCCCCGTGGCTACTTCATAAGTCGCTGAGAATTCAATCTTGATTACAGGATATATGAAAATGGCAAAAAAGAGGGGAAATTCAAAAAGGTGGGCTTGAGATGGGAAATTAGTGTCCGAGTGGATCGAGGTCACGATAGCTCAAGTGGTAGAGCAGCGGCGTATCTAGCCGAAGATCGTGGGTTCGAATCCCGCTCGTGACACTCACTTTTTTATCTCAACTACAAACCTTAATTAATTGAAATATATTAATTGGTCAAGCGGACCATGAATCTAGTGAATTGAAAATATATGATAAAGAAATACATACCAGACACCAAATGTTACAAATGTAAGAATAAAATTTTACAAACTAAACTTAAAAGATATGGAAGAAAAGTTGAATTCATCGTATGTTGTATGCAAGTTTTCGTGTAGGGAAATCAAATCCATTGGTCAAACAAAACAGAGAATAAAAAATATACTTTATTGCCATGTTTCTGATTGTGAAAATAAATCCAGAAATCGTACCGGACTATCAAAACATTCAATATCAAGTAGGCATAAATTATACTTTTGAATGTTGAAATTAATTACTAAACTAGAAAATACAAAACAATCACAGTATTCAAACAGATAACTTGAAATCAGTTGAAAGATAAATTTCAACTGAAACTTAAGTTCAATTTATGACGTACTTATTAATTTTATGAAGAAGTCTTTAAAAACGAGAGGAGGACTTACGGGACAAAGTTGCAATACTGTTACAGCCCCTAGCAATGTTGGGATTGAGTATTCAAGAAAAATTGAAATCTCCTGTAAAAATGAATTTATTGCCTTCTTCAAGACCATACCTTGATCCAGAGTGTTCGTGAGTGAAAAAGTGGTCGATATTTCTAATACAGAATATAAAACGACTAAAGGATATTCAAGAAGGTCGTAATCGTTACACAACCTTGTAAGACGGTACTTTTATTGTAGTGAATATTCTTAAAAAAAAATCTCAAGACGCGAGGTCAGGCAAAGATTCCAAGAGGTCAAAGTTTTGTCGGGAACTGAAAAAGAATATTTTGTGAAGTTGAAAGAGTCGGTTGTGACATTTGGTCAACAACTTCAGACAAAACACAGAATAGCTTGGTTAAATTTAGCAAGAAATAATAAATTGGTCTGAGCAAGATTTGAGCCAAATTTTGTTTTCGAGTCAGTACAAGTCTGAAGGTTAGAAGAACGTTCATTCTTGGAGTGGTTTAACGATTTGGACAGGAATCTATTGAAGATGGATTTGATCTTCAAGGTTTCCCTGCGCGGTACGTTGAATTGGTTCCTTCAAGTAGCTATCAAAACATTATTCATTTTTTTGACTAATGAAATGTTAGGAAATATAGTCATAAATAACTAAATATAGCGCTTAAGGATTAAGTGGATTCAAGTACAATACTATCTCATCATCCGATGAGTCATCATGTCCCTTTGTCGAAATCTTGTCATACAATTGGCCCAATGACCTCACTGCTTGAATTTTGTTGAGATGTACGTTTTCCATTACTGGATACTTGCAGTTCATATTTATAAAAAAAATTATATAATTAAGAATATCTTCGCTGAAAGGTAGAAATTTCCATGAAAAGGATTTGTATATTGGAACATTTAGGGAAAGCCAGAGTCTGCCCTGTGGCTGACAGTTATTGAAAAGTTAAGAAGGAACAAGGCAAAAAAATGGAACGGACGTTGATTCGTCGGCTGTGCGACTGACAGCCCGTTTTTAAAACCCTTCCGACAAAAAAACGTTTCTAATGATGTAATTAACTCAATAAACCTATAATTGTGAATTTTGGCTTCCGTGGATTTGAACGGTACGGGATTTTCCTCCTTAACCAACCCGGCGAGGTGAACGCTGAAAACTTAAATTGGATTTTCGATGAAGAACAGCCGGGAAAGTTAACAAATAAGAATTCATTACTAAAGGTTCCACTGATTATAAATCCTAGGGGCCTCAAATTAACTGAAAACAAATTTTGTGTAAAGATGAAAATGACTTATTATTTAATGAAATGTCCGACCTTCACCACTTTTGAGCAAATTCTGTAAAGGCCAAAAAAACAAAAAACAAAAAAAAAACAAATACTGTGAGCCGTTGGAAGAAGTCAAATTCGAAACAGTTAGAATAACTATAAAATAATATTTAATCATCAAAAACATTATTAAAAAGATAGGGGCAGCTTAGACCTTGCCGGATTGACAGAAAAGCTCTTACAGTTGATTTGTTGCCTTTCAAGGGTCTGAATCCTAGGGATCATCTTCACCGGATTAAGAATAGGCCATTTGAGCCTAACCCACGGAAATTTGCATTTGAGGCAAAGCCAACGTATGTGTCCAGCATGTAGAGAGAGGTTACTCGATGCCTACTTAATTGAAGAGGGCCTTGGTACTATATAGAGAGCGTGTAGGAATGCCTAACAGTATGAAAATTCTATTTGTGCACAGCAGTCAATATTCCTCGGTCCCGAATTTTGGAAGCAGAATTTTTATGCTCTATTCCTTAATAAATTCGACTGCTCATTTTTTTGGGACACAGAAAATGCTCGATTCGTTTCCCTTATTTGTTTTGGGGCCATCTGTATGTCATGTCATTGGATCTGATTTCCTCTTGATTTTTTCTTCTGTTTTATAATCGGTTGATAATTTTTAGATATCTAGGAATGTGTGTCCGATTGTATTTATTTATTTTTGTATGATTGATTGACTGAAGAAATAGGGATAAGAGAACTGACCAGCTTCAGGCTATTAACCAGCCTCCATAGCTTTGCCAGCGGTTTCTTCGTGTAAGATCTTGCTTGTGGTTTTTCTTGCCCTTGTTGCAAGAAGTTGCACCTACATAGACCTTCACAGAAACATCAAAAGCGTTCTGCGGTTTCCTCCTCTTCCTGGCAGTATCTGCACAGTGTTTCTTCTGTCTTTACTCCTATCCGGTGCATGTGCTTTCTTAAGTGGCAGTGCCCTGTCAGGGATGGTTAGGGATATGATATCTCAGCGGGGCTGAGCAGTCTCCTCACCAATGCTGCGGCAGTAACTACATGCTGTCTTATGCGGAGGTGCGTAAGCTCTCATCGTGAGAATCAAAACGTTCGATAAGCCGAATAGGCTAGGTGCGGACGTTAAAGATCCTCATTGTCCTAGTCAGGACGACCGAGTATACGTGAATGTACTCCTGCGAGGAGTCCAAACAGAATCCTGTCTCGGTTGCAGTTGCTTACAGTAATTCGTTTGGAAGATTTTGCGGATGGCCCTTCTATGAATCTTTTCGCGTGCCTCATACCTATGGTATTATTCCAACAGGTTCTGGACTCTTTAAGGATCCATTTTAATTCGTATCCTCTTTTGTGGCAGGCAGCTAAGCCCCAGTAGGGTTCTGGGCCCAGAGAGTCCATCTGGGCTTCTTTTTGGCCAACATGTCAACATTTTCCATGCCCCGAATGTCCAGGGTCTCATGCCAGGGTCAGGACTGACTGAAACTTTACACACAATGAAAATCACAATGAAACTATTGACTCTGGACTTTTGGTTTACCACATGACATTAAAAAATNTTTGTTGAGCTTTGTTCCACCAGATTAGTGATCCGTAGGTTATTCTGGGTCTTATTACGCGTGCCTCATACCTATGGTATTATTCCAACAGGTTCTGGACTCATTAAGGATCCATTTTAATACGTATCCTCTTTTGTGGCAGGCTGCTAAGCCCCAGTAGAGTTCTGGGCCCAGAGAGTCCATCTGGGCTTCTTTTTGGCCAACATGTCAACATTTTCCAAGCCCCGAATGTCCAGGGTCAGGACTGACTGAAACTTTACACACAATGAAAATCACAATGAAACTATTGACTCTGGACTTTTGGTTTACCACATGACATTAAAAAATGATTAAAAAATAACATTAGACAGTCAGCCTAAGAATATTGAAAACTTATATAGAACAAGTTGGAAGCTAACTAAGCTACACTTGATGACAGTTTGCCGAAAGCATTCCAACAATGGTTTAAACATAAATCGGTGACACAAGAGCACCACGAGAAGATAATCTCCTTCAGTAGTCGAAATATGCACCTGAATCAAATTCAAACTTTCAAAATCAAAACGAAATCAAATCTATACTTCACCGTCAGATGGTTTTTGTCATTTTGCCATATTCCATGTTTCTATGTGTGTATAGGTCTTTAAGAACTTATACCGTATAACCTAGACAACTAAACAAAAGAAAGTAAGCTTTTTTACGTCTATCACCACCGGTATATTTCTGACACTTTTTACAGTTCTTTCTATACTGTCTTCAAAAAATAGTACCTTCCTTGCTAACTACTGAATCTTAACCTCTGCTTTCTACTCTCTCCGGGATTTCCGAAAGGAACATCTTAGGTCCTTTATTTTTCAGTATAAGTTCCCACAACGTTCGACAACACATCCTTACTTGTGGGGTAGTAGGAGACCCCAATAAACGAAGCGAGCAACAGCGAAGCAAGAAAGAGGTTTAAGTTTTATCCGACAAGAAAAAAAAATAGCACAAATAGATAACTCTTTCTGTGTTCCCTTTTGTGTATATTGAGAGTGAATGTATTTATTAGCGCGAACTTGTAGTGTCAGAAGGCGGATGGAGTATCGAGTACTCCACTCTACTTGAGTAATGGTAAGTAAACAAGAAAAAATAATTTATGATTATTAGCGAGTGGGAGTGTAGCACAGCTGTGTGTTTACATCCCCTGCAGGCAATATAAGATTGAGCAGGTTGCTCTAAACTTGGGTTTTTCTTCTACTGCCAGCTCTTACTTTCACTGTTGATGACAAATTATTTTAGTTAAAAGTTTATACAATAATACTTGTTTTTATAATGTTAAAAATGTTGGTGAATAAAGTCTAAATTCTGATGTTAGGCCTATTTGATTAAGAATGTGGTAATAAGCATATCTGTAAAATTATTTGAACGTCCTGGATGAACAAAGAAATGCCAAAACACAAGGAAAAAATATGCAAGTTTTTTTTTTTAAAGAAACAAGTTTGTTTAATTGTATATAGTACTTATATTTGTCCAGTTTTGTGTGCCCTTTGGTTTATATAATAATAATAATAAATTTATTAGTTACATTACAGTAAAAACACGATATCATAAAATGGGAAAGACTGCCTTCAAGAGAGAAAATTTAAAAGAAACGTTAAGAGCAAGAGTTGCACAACAATATGTACGCTCAGTATAAGATAAATAATTATATAGTTTAATAAAAATTATAAATAAATTATAAATTTAACTGTTAAAGAATTTAAAAATCATAATTGGAACAAATTAAAATATTAAGAATTATAACATATTGAGTTTAGAAGTATTATTAATTAACGCTATTTAAGAGTGAATGTATTTATTAGCGTGATTGTGGATAGGGTGAATGCATGTTAATACTATTGAACTAGTACATTGTAGTGCCGTATAAAATTGAAAAAAAAAAACTGATAAAATTTTACAGTCAGCATAAGATAAATAATTATATAGGTTCATAAAAATTATAAATAAATTTAACTGATAGCAAAGTAAAAATAAATGACGAAAAAGTTAAAAAATAAAATAGGAACAAATTAAATATTGAGAACTTTAAATATATTGAGTTTAGATTTATGATTAGTTAATGCTAGTTGGGAGTGAATGTATTTAATAGCGCGATTGTGGGATAGAGTGAATGCATGTTAATAATGTTAAACTCGTACATTGCAGTGCCGTATAATATTGAAAAAACCGACTAACATTTAAAAAGTCAGTATAAGATAAATAATTATATAGTTTCATAAAAATTATAAATAAATTTAACGAATACCAAAGTAAAAATAAATGACGAAAGAAGTTAAAAATCAAAATAGAAAGAAAGTAAAATAATGAGAACATTAAATATATTGAGTTTAGATTTATGATTAGTTAATGCTAGTTGGGAGTGAATGTATTTATTAGCGTGATTGAGGATAGAGTGAATGTAGTTAATATTATTGAACTCGTACATTGCAGTGCCCTATAATATTGAAAAAACCGACTAACATTTAAAAAGTCAGTATAAGATAAATAACTATATATTTTCATAAAAATTATAAATAAAATATAAATTCAACTAATACCAAAGTAAAAATAATGACGAAAAAGTTAAAAATAAAAATTGAAAGAAATAAAAATGTTGAAAACTTAAATATATTGAGTTTAGATGTATCATTGTTAATGCTATTTAAGAGTGAATGTATTTATTAGTGTGATTGTGGATAGGGTGAATGTATGTTAAAAACTATTGAACTTGTACAATATAGTGGAACATAAAATTGGAAAAACACAGACTAACTTTTAATTCTTCTTTAACCTGGTCAGGTAATGGTGATAACCCTGTAACTTAATTATTTCCGATGATGTGGTCTGAGATTATATCAGTTTGTGCTATAGTTAAATCACTGGATTTTGCTTGTTACTGTTGTTCTCTCTTTTTCGTGCAATTACCAAGTTGAAGCCATCTATTGCTAACTCAAACTGACCGATATAGTCACGATTGATTTTATCCTTTTTGGCCCTGTTGGGCAATGATTCACCGGGACATTATTTATGCTAATTCTTCCTTTAATGCCGTCACGCTTGGAATTTTTTCGCCATTTCGTTCACAGGATCGGCACGGGATTATACCGGGTCGAAACATCGCATGTCTCTGTCACCAAGTCAATATCACTGTTATTCCCCTCCTCATGCGGACAATGAAAACAAACCCACCTTCCTTTTTCCATTATAACCGGTTTAAACCTTTTCATCATGGAGAGGCGGTTATAACGCAATTACTTTATTTATTTATGCTTTCCTTTTATGACAAACCCTACAGCTTTTCCTCGGACTGTCCCTTTCGATAAAATAAAATAGGATTAAGTGATTATTTCAGCGATGAAACAATAAAACAAATAAGGGAAAATGAAAATATTTGTTCAATAACAAATGTGTAATGTACTAATATGTTTAAAAAAAAACAATTAGCGAATTTAATATACATATAAAACAAACAGCTCATTCATTTTATTCCATTTAATTCAACTATTGGAACATTTCGTTATAAGTATGTTTATATTTCTTTTTAATTTTTCAATCAACAAGGAGTGTCGAGGAAAATTCATTGTTATTTAGAAAAATATTATAACCTTCACTCAATAAATTCCATGGCAGATTGCAACGTTTAATCGATTGTGCCAAATATTATACAGCTTTGAATATTTTATCAATAGTAAAACTTAATATAGGAGTAGAAAAGAAGCAAAAATTTGGTTGATTTGTCAGGCGCGTTTGGCCATATCATCCTTGTGTCTGTAACTTTTGTGACGTATTTTTTATATGATCGTGTGTCAGGGTTATGACAATTTATCGATTCTTTCAATGAACTAACAGCAAGCCTGTGTTTGCTTGTTTTTCGATCTGTGAGATCGTTGGATCATTTTCTAACTCCGCACTAGCACATTGAACACACATATTGACTAGATTTTGTACCGTACCAGGAAAACCGAACGACAAATAATTTTTACCGCATTTAACAATTACTGTCTCGGTAGAACAAATTTTCCGTCGAGAACTTATTAGTGCACTTAGGACTCAGGAATTTGACTTCCATAGGATTTAGAAGCGACGAAGTCCTTGAGACCAATTGTGCCAAAATAGCTCGGGTTTATCCCATGCAGTAAAACAGAGATAGAGCTCTGCTCGCGAGCTGGTCAAAAGATTTAGCTTACTTTACTGAAAATTGAAATCACTATCTAACTGGTTGCGTATCATCGTTCTTCCCGGTTAAGAAACGGTTTCGGTTGTGCGTTGCACAGTTTCACATCGAATTCGTGCGTATTTTCTTGGAGTAATTATCATCAAGTAATAAGCATGTGATTTTTAAGGCTCATATGGCCTCCAAAATTAATATTCCTTTATTTTGGAAATTTGGAATGTGTGATGGATCAGTGAATGTAAGGACGACCGAAAAAGTTAAATAACTCGGAAATATTGACTTTTATTCAAATCTTTTGTTTTAGAATTAGACTAACTTCATTTATCTACAGAGTATAACATATGTAATATACATTTTGGAGAGTTTGGAAAAGGGCGCCAGCCTAAAAGAGGGTGTCACAAAAAGATAAGAGTTTGTCGCGCGGAAAAAAAACCTCTCGGTAAAAAAGGAAAGGATTTTTCTCTCTCTTCACCTTGGTGGTCGACCACGTGAACACGGGTGTTTGATTTTAAATTTCTCCTAAATTTATAGAATTGACTTTTTTATATCTCAGCTGAGCAAATTGTAAGTAAACTCTTGTGTATAATTTTTATTGTTTGTTTATCAATGCATACTCTTATTTCTTGTCAATTAGAAGGATTAAGTTTTAGTTAAAATTTATTTTGTTTTTTCTTATTATAAAGCCTTTTATCTGAGGCGATCCACTAACTTACCATAAGAGTTACAAATTTAATAACTTTCTACAAAAATGGCAGTACTGAAAAAAGTTCATGTACACATTATAAAAAAAAGTGACCAAAAATATCACCTGGCTGAACCATCCAGTTGTTTGGTATGTTCTACCAAATGATTTAAAAGATTTAAGTTTACAAAGAAATTGCAAGGTATTCAAACAATTGCAAATATTATCAAATCTATTACTAAAGTAAGAAGTTATAGAAAAATAACTAATATTAAAAGACAATTACATGAAAAGTATTTACACAATGATGACAAATTTTGTTTTAACAATCATTATTTGAAAGAATATGTAAAAGAAGGATATAACATGAGGGAGTTTTAGATGATATCTGGTCAACGAATAATAATTTTTTAAAACATATTCAGGAATTCGAGACAAACATCTCATCTACTAATGTATTGGATTTGATTGAGGAAGAAACAAGATTTTTTAAAAATAAAGTTAAGAGGCTATAAAATGGATAAAACTATACAGGGTTTCCTTTGTAGATGGCCGGAAGAATTTCTCTTGAACCAATAATAAATAAAAAATGAGTGTTTATTATTTTTCAGTTTAGATTCAAATGTTTACCCTTTTTGAAAAAAAAAATTATACAGGGTAATTCAGGCCCAATTCAACTTCGACATTTTAAATACCACCCTAGATCCCGACACGTCATTTAAAAAAATTTTTTGCGGTGAAAGCAATGGTCCAATTGGATTTTAAATTAGTCAAAAATGACAAAGTTATGGCAAACAGTTTGATAGGGGTGGTTTGCGAGTCGCATAGACGATTTGTACTCCCGGAAATTTCCTGATCACCCCGGAGTAACCGACGATCAGTTGCTATTCCATCACCAAGAAACCGACAGCGTAATTTCGATGAGGAGGTGAATATTTTACTGTATCCGTTATATTTCGTGACTCGATTGACTTCTTTCAATTCATTAATCATTATGTAAGGTATTGGTTAAAATAAAAAAGCTAGTATCACGAGCGGGATTCGAACCCACGACTCAAGTGGTAGAGCAGCTGCGTATTTAACAAATATGTGTTAATTTATTTTAATTTTATGTTTAATAAACTTATTTGTTTGATATATATCATTGCTTATATTTTTTATTTTTGTTTTAATCACTCGTTCACAAGAAAAAGTAATAAAATTAAAGATATTCTTAATTGTTATGTAAACGAAATGAACTCTTTAACCTCCTTAATTTAATTTGTATTTTTTTAAATTAAATTGATTAGTAATGATAAAATAATGGTAATAATAAAAAAACGATTAAGGTCATATAACAACCTTGTAATTATGACAATCAAACTGTACGATTAGCATAGAGGGACACCCAAATTCGAAAAACCTGCCAAAATTTACCCATCAAATTATGGGTAAAATAAATTTCAATTTTTAAAAAGCGTGAATTATTATGTGAAATCGTTATTACGTTGGTAGTCCTCAGTCATCCTTCTCACGCCACTTATATTTTGTGAAATGACATATTAATTTATTACTTAAAACTATAAAGTTTTAGATTATTAATAAAAATAAACATAGATAATTTAAAAAAGACCCTACTGACTAAAAAAGTTTAGATAGCAAAGCGGAATGATACGATCAACAAAAATCGTAATTCTTAAATTCACTAATTTCGTGGTCCGCTTGACCAATTAATATCTTACAATTAATTAAGCTTTTTAGTTGAGATAAAAAAGTCAATGGCACGAGCGAAAAATGCCAAAAACGAGGGAAAATTCAAAAGGTGGGGCTGAGATGGGAAGTTAGTGTCCGAATGGATTGAGGTCACGATAGGTCGAGTGGTTAGAGCAGCGGCGTTTCTAGCCGAAGGTCGTGGGTTCGAATCCCGCTCGTGCCATTGACTTTTTTATCCCAACTAAAAACCTTAATGAATAGTCAAAAATCATAATGCTCAAGTATAAATCTCAAATTAAATGTTCAATGTACATTATTATTAAAGTGTAAAAAGGATTTACAAATTATTTAGAAAAAATCATACTTTCTGGCTATAGTTTATATAGTTTATTTGATTTTCATGTTGTTCTAGGTTTTAATTTTACAGAAATTTTCTGGACATTTTCACTTTTATTTTATGTTACTTAAAATTACGTATTAATAAAGAAAACGCAAAATCGTTACATGCAAATGTGTTTGTTTTAAGAGAAACAATGACCTTAGAAGAGTTATAAGCGGAAAGACAATTAATAACTTTTTATCGAGGTAGGGTAGGTACTAATAACCAGATTTATGCTCTTAGAGGCTCCCATTCTACCTTGCCAGATAAAAACCAAAGAGAAAATCGTGAGCTGCCGGAATTTACGTAATATTGTCCAGTTATTGGACCAATGGGAGTATAAATCCTTTTAGCCCAGCACCCTTCCCCACGCACACAGGTCCTAAACATAAACCACCCTTTGTGACCACACAAGGTGAATGTTGAAAAAAAAAAAAAAAAAAAAAAAAAAAATACGTTCGTACTTAGTTGTAAATCACCGTCTCCGTTCTTAAGTTAATAAATCGTATTGTTTTTAAGCTGTCTTTTTTTTCTGAATCCCTTGATACAACGCCCACCACCCCCTAGGCTGCCGCAACAGTGCTTTTCCTCTTTAGCCTCCTTAACAGTAGCTTTGGAGGATTTTAACTCGGGAAGTGCACTAAATAATAAATAACGTTTTCAGGTAAAATGATAGCCGGCTGCCGTGTTTTTGTGATACCTCCGTACCCAGGGCGAAGAACACGCGTCTCTTGTTTTAAATTCTGATGAAAGTGGGTTTAGAAAATAATTATAATTAAGGAAGCTTGTTTCTTTGAAAGCGCAAACTTTTCCTACTCAAACAAAATTTATGAACAATGTAGAACAAGGGGTGTGCCGTGTAACGGGAAGGGTTTTGGCTCAGGTTGTGCGGTGTACTTTCGCCGAATTTCAGCGAATAACACTTCTCATATTTACACCCTCCTTCGACATTTATTTTATTCAAATTCCAGTTATGTTTTAGCAACATTTATACAATAATTCACTCTTGTTAAACAATAACTAGGTTTCAATCTACAACATATTTAACAGTCCACTTAATAAAATTTCTCATTCACTTTGAGTTAAACTTTATTAACTAGCCTAGACATGGAGTATCAAATAGTTTTCAATAAATTCCTTCCGAACATTTTCCAAATACTTTATATTAACAAACATGTGTACTGTATGTATAAACTCGATTATCCGAGTGGCAGGCTGAACTAATTTTCTTAAAGTAAATCATAAATTGAGTTTTACTATCTTCCTTGATGTTTCACAGGTTTTTGATATGGTTTGGTTTAACTGTTAATATAAGATGGATGATACCAAAGCAGAATGTAGATCTAATTACATCCTACCTAACTGGCAGACATTTTAGAGTCAAAGGAAAACCCATTCAGAAATTAAAAAAGGAGGGAGTGCCTCAAGGAAGTATTCCAGGTCTGATACTTTATTTTCTATATATCAGGATTTTCCGAAAATGAATTACAAAACAGCAACGATTGCCTATGAGACAATGACAGCAGATCAAAGGTCAACCATTATTCCAAAATTCCGTCAAAAGTTGTACAACGTAGTGGTTTATTATTTTTATTTTTTTCTCACGTACTAATTGTTTTAAAAATTTGTGAAAAATAGTAGTACTTGAGACGGGACAATACTGTTCTAGGAGCTTTTTTCACGTAAGCCAAGCTTTTGAGCGATTTTGGTACCCAGGCCCTCTGTCCATGCTCAAGAGCATCTTTCCTACTAACTCATACTGCACAGTTACCTCTTTGACCGATTCTTCTAAATAATCGAAGGCCATTCCCTCTCTGCATATTTCCCTATACATTTTGATGTTCCTCAAGGTAGCCTTTTGGCCCCCACACTATGCCAAGTGTTCACAGCTGACATGCCATCACATCCCGAAACCACAACATTCAGATTTGCAGACGATACAGCAATACAATTCTCTCTAGCAACTCCGAACTTGTCATTTCCACTTGAAACTTCCAACAACACCTCATCCTACTAGAGAGTTTTGGTGTAAAAAGAAAAGGATAAAATATAACAAAGACAAATCCACCCATAATCCACTCCGTAAAAAGATCTCCCCCCGTCTGTTTTCTTAAATAATATTCCCTTCCCAACTGCGGACAAGGTGCGGTACCTCGGTCTGTACATCGACAAAAGCCTGACGTGGAATCCTCACACACGACTAAAACGTAAGGAGGTTATGACACGATATAGAGCTCTTGCACGACTTCTTGACAATCCTCTAAAAATAAATGCTTTACAACACCATAGTTAAGCTGGTATGGACTTAGGACTGGAAGTGTGGGGTTCAGACAAACATACCAACATCCACTGTATTCAAACTGCCCAGTCATGCTCACTGTTACTTGTTACCAACATGAAGGCAGTTGTAATGTACTTCAACTTTTTAGGTACTACCGATATTCCAATACGTCAACTAATATCAATGAATACGTGCCATGGAAAAACCATGGAATTTGTATGAGATTGTATGGTTAGGGATGGTGTAATAATAAATTAATTATACACACATACTCAGCATATAATATTCTATATATGAGGATACACCACTAGCAAGCGGACAGGGATCCTAACAATAGACCCGCCAGTCCGAGTAGCATCTTTATGTCAGGGGTCATGCCCACTTACTCCTTATAAGGGACCAAGGCACAATCCGATCAGATGAGAAACACTGAACAACCTTTCTCTACAAAGGGACACCTGCGGGGGTTTTGACCAAAAACAAGTAGTCCGTGGTTCAGACGGATATGGCCTATCCGCAATCGATGTAGCACGACCGCTTCCTTTCGTTTCAGACTCTCAGAGGGCCATCGTTCACTCGTGAATTTGATTCGCAAGTGCTTCTCGGAGTCCTAACGTTCTCTTACAGTATTCTTTACTGCAGGCACAGCGTAACTCGGCCGGATCGGCGAAATTGGTCAAGTGGGCGAGACGTCTCACCTTTCTCGTCTGCCTTCCAGCCCGAAGTATCCGGGTACGCTGACTTCTATTTTTTTTAAGACGCTCCAGCATTTCTTTCCAAAAAGTGCTCACCGAGAATCTGACCTAGATTGCCTATACTGTTCTCATACAGTCGGCATAGACGAGGTAGGTAGCGCCTCAATCAACACGTATCACCCCGAGTAAGTGCTAGATCACATACAGTTCCAAGGTATACACGCCACAGTGCCGCTTGAGACCCTGAAACGGACGAACTTCCGTTATACACAGCGCACGCCACACCCTGACCAGTGTGCCGACGTAGCTATAACCGCGAGAACATCATGGATGAGTAGGGCCGGGGCGATGTCTGTATGTTTCTATCTTGAGTACCGTCCCGAGAGTCAAATCGGCCTTCCCTAATTCGTCGCTCAAGCGAATTCCCATTGTCTCGTCCGAATACAACGTCGCTTGTATTCTTAGCCCCTCTTGGCTAGATACCCGCCGCATAGCTGAAGGTAAAGCTGCTTTTCCGGAATTTGGGCTACAATACCCCAACTCACAGTAGAAACTGGTCATAAGCGCACCCGACTCAGCTCGAAAGCCTTTATATCAGAGCCTGTCGAGCCGCGAGAGACTCGTTTGCCGGATTGAGGATTAGCCATACAACTATAAGACAGCCTAGAGCAGAGCAACACCCAAATATTTTCACCAGGGTCCGCTCCCCATTTGAGCGGAGGATCCGTACTCTCATGATGTGTCGTACCTCCTCCACTCCAAGCAGTGTTGAGGTGGCTTATGAACCCTACTGAATCTGCAAAAGCGGACGCACACCGTCTTGGACGAGAAAAAGGTAAAGGTCCAGCTAGCTTCCCCGGCATTTGCAGCCATAGTGTTAATCGCAGATAGAATCGATTTAGATTTTTTTTTTTACCAGGATAGAAACAAAGGCCGTCGACATAATACAGATGTTGAGCCAGCGTGGGGGATAGAGTCAGCTAATTTCTGGTAGCTTTCACCGTCGACACCTGAGGGATGACATTCTTGCGCATTTAATTACTGGATAGGAGGACCCAAGTCTGACTTGGACCCTTTTTTTGCAGAAAACTAAGATTAAATCGTGACGTTTTGCCTTGGAGGCCGATTTTATGTATCGTATATCTCGTAACTTGTTATTTCTTTTGTATTTCCTAAGAAAACGAAAACAGAGGAACGTAGAAAAATCATAGTTTTGACAAAATAGACCCGCATGGGAGGATCATTCCACATCAACAACTTATCGACTTCGTATACTTCTCGAAGTTCATCCAAAAAACTTGAGACTTCGTGAAAATTAAAATTAAAAATTATTATACCAAAATGTGCAGAAAGGCTCCTTATATTTTTATCAGTAAAAGGCCATGTAAATCTCGTTATGAAATTTTTTATCTCCACCTATTCTTGTTTTAAAACATAATAAATTAAATTTTCAGTTCTGATGGTACCTTTCACATAGACCTAGCTCATTTTGTTCCTCTAAAGTCATGGACGGCTTTACATAATTTTAACAAAATCGTAAAAAAAAATCTTCGATACTACTTCCGAATAGTTAGACCCCGGGAACTTCTAATCAAATAGGCAACACATATTTCCCGTTCGGCACTATATCAGTTTTAAGTTTAACGAACTGGCCGTTTCGGTTGAGGAACTTTAATTAAGTGACGAGAGGGACCATATTAAGTTCTGGGCAATAGCCGGACCCTTTCCCGGAACCCTCCTTCACAACGATTTATGTGTGGGAGTGGCGACGGTGCTTCGTTCTGCTTAAAGCGGCTATTTAATTTCTTTATTATATTCAAACAGTATTATAAAAAACAATAGTTAGTTATTATAAAAAACATACATATGAAAGCAAGTTTAATATGCATGAATATTTTAAAAACTAAAATGATAAAAGAGGTGAACAAAAAATTAGGAGTAAAATTAAATTCAAGGTAATCAGGTATCTCCGATGTGGTTATTTACGGAAATTAACAGACGGACAAACTGTCAAAAGCCGGAGCAGCTTTCACACGATTGGACCGGATCCGCAAAATACCACGCACCAAAGCGTGCTAAAGCGATAATTAAACAATGGATTGAAAAATTCTAGAAATCATCAGAAAAAGTTCCGCAACGTTTCAACTAAGAAAACAAAAATCTACCTCTCTCTCAGTAGGCAAGTCTTAAGCGATATATTAGGTTTTATTAATGGTTATTGCCTATTTAATTACAACTTCAAATAATGGCGCTATATCAAATACCCCGGTAATTTGATTTTTTTAACCGTATGTGCTTTGTGATTAAGTTTTGCTTGAATGTATTTATTAGGGAGAATAAGCGTGGGAATCTCAGTCGAGCTCCCTATTCCATTACTTAGGATGAATGATTATGTTTTAAATGTGTCGTACAAGCCCTAGCACCAATTCTAGAGAAACTAAGCATTTTATCAGAGAAAACTGCATTCCGCAATTTTCGTGGTAAATATAAAAGATCTCAAAGCTATACAGATGGAACGCCGTTAGAAAAATATCAAAATTCTAGGTGAAAAATACGCCAGGATGTTGATTGAAGATATTTATTATTCAAATAAAAATACGCACATTTTAATTTTAATTTTAAAGGTTCATGGAAAAATTGGCACCGGCTAAACTGGCCATTTATATTTTAATTAATGAATTAATAATTTTAATATTTATTTAGAAATCGTGAGATACGGTTTGGTGTGATGTAGGTTTCAGAAAAACATTTTCTTTATCGTGCCAACGTTTCGATCTTTATTGAAATCATCTTCAGGGCTCAAAGTGTTCGTCTTCTGTGTAATTGTGCCATTCTTGCGTGTCGTGTCGAGTGTCCATTGCACAGAAGACAAACACTTTGAGCCCTGAAGATGATCTCAATAAAGATCGAAACGTTGGCACGATAAAGAAAATGTTTTTCTGAAACCTACAACACACCAGACCGCATCTCACTATTTCTAAATAAATATCGATTAACGGTCACTAATCACCACAAATAATTTTAATTTTTAATTGTGCTATCAGAAAGAGAAATTGTGATACCACACAAATTCTAACATTGTTAACTAGAAACTAATAATGAAAAAACTCAGATTTACATTTATTTTAAATACAAGATTTTATCTAATCAACTATTTATTATAAACAGACTTACAGAAAATTAGGTTTTTGTCTTTGTCTTTACATGTCTAATATTTTTATGTTATATGTTTCAGTATTATTTGTCCTGCTTGTTTTTAACAAATAAATAAATGTTGAAATGGTTTGGTTTGCGTTTTGGCTTCACGCCATCTTCAGTGAGAGACTTAGAGAAAATAAACAGTTCCAGTACAATGACCATGTTTCACTGACCACGGGCCAAGAGCGTTCCATGTAAATATGTTTCACTTAATTAGCTAAATAAACGTTATTTCTGTTTTTAAATTGAAACATTTAATTAAGTATAAAAACGTTTATGGCTGGAATGTCCCGTATAAAGTACACTAAATGAACGTGGTAGTAATATTTGATTAGGATTACAGTACGTAATTTTCTATATTTATGGCAATCATAAATTTAAAAACGAAATGAAATTTTATAATATAGTTTGTGATGATAAAAAATCTTAAGTTTATATATCTTCTGCACCGAATACCCTTTAGTATTTGTAAATTAAACTATAACGACTTCCAGTTATCTGTTGCCAATTACAGCAGGATTAGCCACCTCTAAAACGCAAATGGACTTATCAGCTTCACTTCTAAAAGTTCAGATCCGGAAGGACTGCAAGAGAGGAAACGGTTGACCCCAGTTTTAGAATATTAATTCCTCCTCGGGCCGGGTAAAAGCATTATGTTTATGGCGTAAAATATGGCCTCGCGCCTCTGTGCAAGAGAATAGTTAGATTTAAGAGCGGTAACCGCATGATTATCTTTACGGTATATACTCCTCTGAGAGTATATATCTCCTAATATATATATTATATAATGCTTATACTCCGCCGGGCCCCCTTCCATAACATGTCTAATAACTTATAATCCTCTCGGCCAGTACCTTTATAAAATAACCAAAGCTGGTGGCAAATTTAGTGTAAATATCAATTTTTGTTTTCTTTTCGACTGGGATAATAAAAACCTGCGAATTGTGAAAGGAAATGAAACTATATAAAGGCATAAGGACGAAAATTGATAACTTTTTTTCACTTTGAAGCAATAATGATATAACATTTGAAAACGGTCATCGCCAGTTCACTCATTCTTCCCTTTTCATTTACTAAATCCATTATATTTCGTGGTCCGATTGACCAAAAAACTTCTTTCAATTAATTAATCTTTATGTAAGGTATTGGTTGAAATGAAAAAGTCAGTGTCACGAGCGGGATTCGAACTCACGACCTTCGCCTCAATAGGCCGCTGCTCAACCACTTGAGCTTGTGACTTCGATTCACTCGGACACCAACTTCCCATCTCAACCTACATTTCGAATTTTCACTCCTTTTTGCCATTTTTCAAATGTCATGTAATCAGGATTCGATTCTGGCGAAAAATGAAATGGCCAAGGAGAGCTTTAGTGAAGATATACCGTTTTACTTAATAAATCCATTAAATTTCGAGGTCCGATTGACCAAATAACTTCTTTTAATTAATTAATCTTTATGTAAAGTATTGGTTGAAATAAAAAAGCTAGTGTCACAAGCGGGATTCGAACCCACGTCGATCCACTCGAAGTCACGGTAGCTCAAGTGTTAAAGCTCGGCATTTTTGCCGAAGGTCGTGGGCTCGAATCCCGCTCCTAACACTAGCTTTTTTATTTCAACCAATACTTTTCATTTATTTTCTTTGCTATCTCATGTATAAAACTTACTAATTTCTTTTACTTTTTCTCGAGCTTAGTTATGATGTTTTATGATATAACGGTAACCAACCCAATACAACAGAAATTACAGATAAAGACATAATAGTCTGTCTAGCATTTACTCTGCCCCAGCGTACTTCATAGTCCTCGGCGCATTTGGGGATATGACCCTTTATTTACGCTAATAAATTACATTGACATACCAGATGTCGTCCATTCTGCCTCAGAGTTTTCGATATTCCTTGGGGAAATAACGGATAATGTAGGAAGGTGCCACCAGACATGATTAATCTCTTGAATCGAACAATACTGACATCCTCTGGAGTGTCACTTGGGCAAGAAATAGAAAAAGGGGTATTAGGTATTAGGTCCTCTACTGTGGACATTGTCGGTAGATCCCCTACCAAAGAAATTAAGTAATTCAGAAGGACTAAATCCAATTGCATACGTAGATCACCTCGCTGTCGTAATAGAAGCGAATACACGTAGCGACTTGGAGTCCGAAGGAGATGCTGCAATGTTAATAGCTCAGCAATGGTGTGACGAGACCAAATTAATGTTGGCAGTAGATAAGTCAGCATTAATACTACTGACTGGCAAATTCAATTTACGATCATGGCCCAAACTTAAAGTTTGAAATAAAACAGTTAAGTACTGCCAAGAAGCCAAGTACCTAGGACTTAACATAGGAGAAGGCATGAGTTTTAAGAAACATATAGAGGCAGTAAAAGATAGAATATCAACAACCATCTGTCGTATGAATGCATTAACAGGACCATCATGGGGCGTTCGATTTCGTAAAAGAAAAACAATAGCCATGGCTGTCTATGCGTCAGTCATCTTGTATGCATGCCCAATCTGGGCAAGTGCTGTAGCATCAGGCCACCGAAGAACGTTAGAAACAGCGCAGCGAAAAATATTACTAAAAATCACTAGAGCATACCGTACGCTGACCAGGCACCTCCCCGTGGTCCATCCTGGGCACGGTTGCAGCCGTGGCTAACGCCTGGTGACGTGAGGGTTGGGCCTTCAGGGGTATATGGTTGCACGACCATCCTGTGAAAGTCCGGAATCGGACATAGGAACAGGCAGCCTTTGAAGGTAATAACGGATAACTTGAATGAGCTATGGAAAAAACCCAAATGATACTATTGAACGGAAAACTCAACCCACGTTCACCACTTATTCTCAGAATAAATAATAAAACTTTACAAAGGTATAGCAATGATTACTATCAGCGACCTACATCTTTCAAATTATCTTACTATCAATGTATCTTTCAAAAGCAGAAAAATTTATTGTACTGCAATGTGTGAATCAGTGTTATTGTACGAAGCACAAGTATGGAGCAGGTACCTGCATAGCGCGGGTTAATACTTAAAACGTGCACAGGGAAATAGCACTTCTGGCTGTCACTCAAGCTTATAGAACGACATTCGAAGCTCTCCAAGTAACAGCGGGACAAATACCCATCGACATCCACGCCAAGCTAATGCAGATTAATTGGGATTTATCCCAAGGAAGGACACCAGATATACCCGTAAACACCAGTTCTGAAGCTACTAACTGGGCACTTGCCCAATGGCAAACACGATGGAATACCTGTACCAAAGGAAGACACACGTATCGCATATTGCTTGTGATACTGAACGCGTTAAATGCAACTTCTTAGAAGTTGACCATTTCATATTGCAACTGCTTACAGGTGATCGGTTTTTGCAGAAAAATTACATGGTTTTGAACTAAAAGACTCGCCTCTTTGTGAGTGCGGCAACCTTGAGAGTGTTGAACAGGATTTCTTCGGCTGTGGCAATTACGACGATCTGGCTCTACAAAATTGATGCACCAGTAGAGAATAATGAGAAGGAAAAATTGTCCCGCCTTATATTTTTAACAAGTAAACGATTTACCATAACTTCTCCACCTGAATTTAATATCCCTACGAGTCGCCTCCGCGAGGCCCATCCCGGACACAATTTATTAATTGTGACGAAGAGCTCGGCAGGTGGATTTGAGATATGACCCTTTGATAAACAGAAAAAAAATTGAACAAAAAGAAATAAAAAGAACAGGAGAAGAGGCTTTGGTGGCTGCAACGGTTTAGGCATTGACACTGCGCTCATCGCTGTAATGTAAACGTCCCGGGTTCGAATCCAGCGGCCCTGCATTCGAACCCGACATACTTACAAATGGGCTTTTTTTTCAAAAACACCGGCACCCTGAGGGTTTATATGACCTCTGCTTTTGCGAACCCTTAGCCTTTATTCACACTGTTCCAGAGTACTCTATATTCCTCGGAGCATTTAGGGATAAGTCCCCTTCGTTCACACTAATAAATCTCATTCGCACATTCGATATCACTACAATGAGTAATTTTTTAATACCAATAAATCGAAATCGTTGCAGTTGTATGCATAATAGCGGGTTCAGAGTAAATACGCCACAGATATATTTACGATAAAACATTAAAAAAATCTCCGAATATTTAAAAAATCAATGTGAGCTAGAAACTTAAGTAAAAGTGCTACTTATGTCCCTGTTAACAATTCAACAACCCTTCCGGCCATTCGGGGATATTAAAGCCATATCGGTAGGATCGAACGATTGTTTCGATATTTGATGGTAATCCGGGGGAAACCATTGATGGAATGGATAAACCATGAAAGAGTGATTTTGGATGTGGACGTAATACTTCTGAATAAATAATCAGTTTTGATTGGAAAGCTCAGCTCACCGTCAACACGACATACCTTATTCACCTGTTTTTAATGTTCTCTTCTAGCTTCATTTTTCAAAACAATTTTTAAACTTCCAAGCAGAATTTTCTCTAACATATTCGATTCCCACCGTCTCCACTGGCACTTTTTCTCACTACCTTTTCCCCAATTACACATAAATGATGAAATAAATACGTCGGTGCTTTTGCAAATATGCGAGTTCGTAAGCCCATTAAAAAAATGTATTTAGAAATATGAGATGAATGTTTTTTTTTTAAATTAAATCAGTCGCAGTGTAGATTTAGCACGAACTCTGCAAATATAAGTGTATTAGAAATGTTCTGTATGAAAAGAGAGAGAAAGAGAGAAAGAGAAAGAGAGAGAGAGAGAAAATGAGACAGAAATATATATAGAGAGAGAGAGACAAAGGGAAAGAATGAGAGAGAGAGAGAGAAAGAGAGAGAGAGAGAGAGAGAGAGAGAGAGAGAGAGAGAGAGAAAGGCAGACAGACAGAGATAAAGGGAAAGAATGAGAATTGGCGAGAGTGCAGGGCAGGATGAAAGAAACAAAAGTTTGAAAATTGAGACTGAGAAGAGAGAGAGAGAGAGAGAGAGAGAGAGAGAGAGAGAGAGAGAGAGAGAGACAGTGAGAGAGAGAGAGAGTAAGGAAAATTGGTAACGTAGAAAGTCTGTAAAACGATGAAAAATTAGTAACAGAGAAATAAAGAAGAAATGAATGAAATAGGAAAGTAAGAAGGGAAAATAAATAAAGATAGCTAAGATACAAAGAACTAACTTTTTTTTTACTTCATTTATTTGTATCCACAACTGTACATGTGTTATATACAACCGGCAGATTGGATTTCAGATTATGTGTTTGGCATTATGGGCGTTAAAGAGAAAGCTACACATTGGCAGCCGCGATGGATTAATGAAATGATATTAATCATTTAAGAGGTCTCTTATCAATATTCTTTTCAGCCGTTTACGTGGTAATTGTGAGGAATGGAGTAATCGTATTTGTGTGTTGGTGTGATTTTGTAATTTACTATGAAAACGTCTGTAATATGTTTTGATGGATGAAAAAACTGTTGGGATTTGAATATCTCTGTGAAGTCTATTATTGTTCACATAAAAAGGGGCAGAAACAATTAGTCTTAAAATTTTGGATTGAAAACTTTGTAATCTTTGAATATTGGAATACTTCGCCGATCCATATACTTGGCACCCGTACATCCAAATAGGTTTGAGTAGGTATGTATATATCGAAAGTTTTGATTTTAATGGTAATTTTGATTGTCGGTTGAGAAGGTAATAAAGAATTTTAAATCGTTTGTTCAGTGTCTGTTTTTTTAATCGTGTATGTGGATTCCAAGTTAGTATTCTATCAAACGTAAGTCCTAAATAGTTAACTTTGTCGAATTGAGGAACAGGTTCATTATATAAGTATATGCTAGGACAACTCACACGACGGAGTGTAAACGTGATGTGTTGTGACTTTGAGGGATTAAACTTTATTTTCCAAAGATTGCTCCATTTTTCAATTATTGATATGTGGTTTTGTAACATGAGTGAAGCTTGTATAGAAGAGAGATGGCTTGTTAATATGGCGGTGTCATCTGCGTATGTGGCGGTGAGTGTATTTTCATTTGTGGGCATATCAGAAGTAAAAATTGTGCTCAACAGCGGAGCGAGTATTGACCCTTGTGGCACACCTGCAAGCACTTCTTCCATCCCAGAAGTCTCCATATCCTGGTTTACTGCGAAAAATCTCTCTTTAAGGTATGATTGTATAATCAGATAATAGGCCTGGGGTAAAAATAATTTTAATTTGTACAATAATCCCTCATGCCATGCTTTGTCGAAGGCCTGAGAAACATCTAGAAACACTCCAGTCGCGTACAGTTTCTGCTCGAGACACGAAGTAATGAAATCAGTCACTCTGTGAAGTTGATGAGTGGTGGAATGATGAGGTCGAAAGCCAAATTGATGGTCTGGTAAGATGTTGTTCGAAGTTGCAATAGAGATAATTCTTTTGTAAATTAATTTTTCGAATAATTTAGAAGGAACGGGTAACAAACTAATAGGACGATAAGACGATGGGGAGCTTAAATTTTTATGGGGCTTTGGGATCATGTTAATGTAAGAAAGTTTCCATTGTATGGGGAAGTGTGTAGTTCTCAAAATTGCATTAAATAAAGAAGTCAAAAAAACGACTGCTTTTTTGGGAAGTTCTTGAAGAACTTCAGCTGTTATCAAATCATGACCAGGTGATTTTTTTTGTAGAAAGCTGTCGTATTTCTTGTGATATTTGTTTTGAGTTATTGGTTTAGGTGGCAAATCTAGGGGTATAGGTGTTACGAGTGAATCTGATATAAATTTATCGTGTTCGGTATTCATTATGTTATGAGGTTTGAATACCTCGGAGAGATGTTTCGCAAATGTTTTGGACTTTTCTTTATCGGAAACGATCCAAGTTCCATCATCATTCCTGAGAGGAGTTGAGACGACGCTATGACGCAGGATACGTCTAGTACTACGCCAGAGGCTCCCATCCTCTGTTGACAAGAACTTCACAACTCATACGATGTTGATCACGTAGTCTGCACAAAAGTTTCATGGTATAATTGGGCCAACTCGAAAGGTTTTCTGAACAAAAAGAAAAATCGCAACCGCAACTTAGAGGTGATTTATAATGCAATAATAATAAATGCATTTTATTAATATTCACAACACAAAACACTTTTTGTGATTATTTGGAGATCGTGAGATGCGGTCTGGTGTGACGTAGGTTTGAAAAAACATTTTATTTATCTTGCCAACGTTTCGATCTTTATTGAGATCATCTTCAGGGCTCAAAATCTTTGTTTTCCGAGTAGACAGGGAAGAAGGACTCATCCTCACGGAAAACAAACACTATGAGCACGATAAACAAAATGTTCTTCTAAAACCTACGTCACACCAATCTCCAAATAATCATTAACTAACGGTAACTAAATGCCACACATTTCTACACTTTTTTGTGTTATAAAGTTCAGCAGTATTATGGAACCTAGCATTTCTCATAAATATAAATGTTTCTCTTAATAAAAGACCATCAAATTTTGTAGATAGTTCTTACCAAATATTATTATTTTTTAATGAAATAATTTCAATTTTAAAAATTTCAATAAAGATTTTCGAAACTATTGGCTCCTATTTATTTTCACCCCTGACTATAAATTCCCGAAAGGGAAGATTGTTAAATTATCTTACAATTAATTAAGGTATTTAGTTGGGATAAAAAATTCAATGGCACGAGAGAGAACCCACGATCTTCGGCTATACCACTTGAGCTATCTTGATCATTTTTCATGGCAAAAAGGAGGGAAAATTCAAAAGATGGGGTTGAGATGGGAAGTTAGTGTACGAGTGGATCGAGGTAACGATAGCTCAAGTGGTAGAGCAGCGGCTTATCTAGCCGAAGATCGTGGGTTCGAATGCCGCTCGTGCCATTGACTTTTTTATCTCAAATAAAAAGCTTAATTAATTGTAAGATATTAATTAGTCGAGCGGACCACGAAACTAATTAATTTAATTGTTAAGTTAGTTGAGACGATTATTAAATTGGTTTGAAAAATTAATTGTTTGACTAAAAGTGCATATACAGGGTGAATTGCTACTCGTGCTACAAACTTCTCCGGTAGATTCTTCACCCTAAAATGAACAAAAAAGTTCATATTGTCCATGGTCCGATTCTCAACCATTTCAGAGTAATTTCGCTTTTTATCGATTTTGAAAGATATCACGTCCTGGCGTCGGAAAATCGTGATATCTTTTAATCTAAACATTTCTCTTAAAATCTATAAGCACCGTTGAAATCCCCGTTAATTTTTAGAGAGAATCAAAATCATAATTCCATTGAAATTTTTTAATTTAATTTAATGCCCATTTAGTATGTAATGCTTAAGAAGTTTACAAACAGCTAGAAGGTCAAGGAAGAAAGACCCAAACGTTTTGCCACCTTCATCTTCTTATTGAAAAATTAACGGGGATTTCAACGGTGCTTATAGATTTTAAGAGAAATGTTTAGATTAAAAGATATCACGATTTTCCGACGCCAGGACGTGATATCTTTCAAAATCGATAAAAAGCGAAATTACTCTGAAATGGTTGAGAATCGGACCATGGTCAATATGAACTTTTTTGTTCATTTTAGGGTCAAGAATCTACTGGTGAAGTTTGTAGCACGAGTAGCAAGTCACTCTCAAACATTAGCAATCCTTGAACCACCATTTTTTCTCTTTTTGTCATCAACATCTTGGTCTCACAACCACTAAATAAGAAAATGACGAGTGCGTTGGAAGCGTTATTAAATCAGGTAGTTTTCCTCAAATTTGCTGCCTTCTGAGACTAAAATTAGAAACTCTGGATTACTTTATACACTTTCCGATTTACACAATTTTCCACTCTTTTTGTAGTTCTGGCTGAAATAAAACACAAAAAATTAGCCCAAACATTTTGCCACCGTCATCTTCTTATTGAAAAATTAACGGGAATTTCAACGGTGCTATTAGATTTTCAGAGAAATGTTTAGATTAAAAGATATCACGATTTTCCGACGCCAGGACGTGATATCTTTCAAAATCGATAAAAAGCGAAATTACTCTGAAATGGTTGAGAATCGGACCATGGACAATATGAACTTTTTTGTTCATTTTAGGGTGAAGAATCTACTGGAGAAGTTTGTAGCACGAGTAGCAATTCACCCTGTATATGTATATAATATTACATAATATTCATTGTTAAATTAAACTGTGATTAATACTCGGTTACATTTGTAAGTGGTAACACCTACATGCTGCAACATATTAGTGGTTTTCTAACGAGTTAATTCTATTCGAACCGGGAAATTGTACCCGAGGGTGTCGAGGGTTTGAAAGCAGCCGGATCTGTTTTTGAGTCGGCTTGTGCGGTGTTGTACAATGCACTCGGCAGGGACAACAGGAGGATTAGCGTTAATCCTCCCCATCTAATCCCAGTGGACCCTGTATCACTTAGACGACTTGGCCCCACTCCACCCATCGGGCCGTTACTCCTTGCTCCTTTTACACGTTCCGTTTCGCTTTTGATAACCGCCCCGGAAAGGTATTAAGTCACCTTAAGCTGATTAGCGCTTCAGATGGCGTCCAGATGAGTTTGTTTTATACTTGGTTCGTTAAATTTTAAATGAGTCGGATTAAATCGGCTCACTTGCGATTATTTCCATGTTATTAAGTAAAGACTATTTTCATCATGTAGTACCTAAACACCTTGCCATGGATCTTTTTCTTTTTGACTATATAACCAATATAAGTATTTAGTAGTCATCATTGACGTAATAATTATTTAAATTAATTATACTTATTCAGAAATCATCAGTACACACATCAGTTGTGGCGTGGGGCAGCATTATCGACAATTCTTGTGATATAGATACATAAATTATTAATTAAGTTAATAAGTTTACAGATAAATAAATTAATAGGTTGATAAATAAATAAGTTACGTACAAAAAACGCGGAATAACGAGAGATGTCAGCTGAATAATGTTAAAAATAATATAGATATTAATTTAACAAGTTATCTTATAAATAAATTTTTAAATATTTTCATAAGTTAGTGAGATTTTTTTAAGTTAATTTTAAAAATAATTTAATAAGAAAATATATAGTTTCGCCAATTTTTATTTAAGCTAATAAATTAATAAGCTAACAGATAAATAATTTAGTAGGTTGAGAAATAAATAATTTAGTACGAAGAAAATGCAGAACAACCAGAGGTGTCAGCTTTATAATATTAAAAAATTAATACATATTATTGTAGTTTAACAAGTTTTCTTATAAAAAAGTTAGTTTTTAGATATTTTTATAAGTTAGTAAGTTTTTAAATAAAATTAGTTAGTTTTACAAATAATTAAGAAATAATTTAATAAGTAAATATACATGTGTAGAGATTAGTGACTGTTAATCGATAGTTATTCAGATATCGTGAGATGCGGTCGGGACCACATCTCACGATATCTGAATAACTAGTAAATATACAGTTTGATTAATTTTTAATCAAGATAATAAAATAATCAGCTAACAGATCTATAATTTGGGAGGTCCGTAAAAAAATAAGTCAGTGCAAAGAAAATGCAGAACAACGAAAGGTTGTTTTATACAACTGTATAAAATAAGTTTTATTCTTCTGTGCTTCCAAGGCGTTGAATTGCATATCTGACAATTTAATCAGACAGTGAGTTTTCACTGTAAACCTTTTGGTAAAAATTTTTGTCTGTCTTATGTACACTTTATGAGAAGTGTGGATCCGATTTTTGTTATCAACTAATAAATGTTTTAATTAAAATAATTATTCAGAAATGGTGAGATGCGGTCTGGTGTGATGTAGGTTTCAGAAAAACATTTTCTTTATAGTGCCAACGTTTCGATCTTTATTGAGATCATCTTCAGGGCCTGGGATTTACAAACATTGTTTAAATTTAACAAAAACAACTAGGGTGTGGAAAAAAGTGAACTTATACAATGCAAAAAAATTATTTTTTTTTGCATTATATAAATTCACTTTTTTCCACACCCTAAATGTTTTTGTTAAATTTAAAAATGTTTGCAAATCCTAGGCTCTGAGGATGATCTCAATAAAGATCGAAACGTTGGCACGATAAAGAAAATGTTTTTCTGAAACCTACATCACACCAGACCGCATCTCACGATTTCTGAATTAAAAAAAAAAAATGTTTTTGCATTATATAAATTCACTTTTTTCCACACCCTAAATGTTTTTGTTAAATTTAAAAATGTTTGCAAATCCTAGGCTCTGAGGATGATCTCAATAAAGATCGAAACGTACATCAAACGAGACCGCATCTCACGATTTCTGAATAATTATCGATTAACGGTCTCTAATCACCACACATTCGAAACGTTGGCACGATAAAGAAAACGTTTTTGTGAAACCTTCATCAAGATAAAAAAGTCAACGTCACGAACGGGATTCGAACCCATGAATTTCAGCTAAATACCCCGCTACTCTACGTCACGATAGCTCAAGCGTACTTAGCCGAAGGTTGGGGGTTCAAATCCCGCTTGTGACACCGACTTTTTTTATCTCAACCAATACCTTAGTTAAAGATTTATTAATTGAAATATGTTATTTGGTCAATTTGACCACGAAATCTAATGAATTTAATAAGTTAAAAAAAGTATATATTCACTAAAGCTCTGCTTGGCCATTTCATTTGTCGCCGACAATCAAGATTACACGACATTTGAAAAATGGGAAAAAGGAGGGAAAATTCAAAAGGTGGAGTTGTGATGGGAAGTTGGTGTCAGAGTGGATGGAAGTCACGATAGCTCAAGTGGTAGAGTAGCGTATTTACCCTCAGGTCAAGGGTTCGAATCCAGCTCGTGACGCTGACTTGTTTTTATCTCAACCAATACCTTACATAATGATACACTATTCATGTTTAGCGGTCTAATTGACCTATTATTTATTTCAATTAATTACTCTTTTTATATAAGGTCTTGGTTGAGATTACAAAGCTAGCGTCACGAGCGGGATTCGAACCCTCGAGCTAAAATTCACGACAGCTCAAGTGGTTAGAACAGCGGCATATTGAGCCGAAGGTCGTCGGTTCGAATCCCGCGCATGACACTAGCTTTGTAATCTCAACCAAGACTTTACATAAAAAGCATAATTAATTAAAATAATAATTAAACTTTTTATCTAAGGTTTTGGATGGTGCTCAAACCAATCGGACACCAAGTCCTCGTTTCGCTAGTAATAACAGCTTTTTCATCTCAACCAAGACTTTTAATAAAAAGTGTAATTATTTTATATATTACCATCATTGACAATATTATAAAAAAATAAAGTCTACGCAGCCGGCCTAACGTATATCTTGTTAAGTTGCGTATTGCATAAAAGGAGTACAGAAAAGAACTGTTAATTGGACAAAGAATTGTGACAAATGAAAAATTTACCCTTTACCTTGACGGTCAGAAAGCTGGGGCAGGTCCGTGAAAAGTTACATAAATAATCACACGTCCAAGGAAAATAATACCATCTCATTAAAAATCGAAATTATATGTGCTACGAGCCTAGGCGAGCATTATTTTATAAACACAAGTTACTCGTTTTAATTCTAACTGCTCTACATAGACAATTTCGAAAAACCATTGACCGATGAATCATATCTTAATCGAAAAAAAAAGAAAATAAATATAAAAATAAGAGGAAAAAGAAACATTATTGCGCTTTCATTTCGATATATTAACAGCTGCACACATACGACTGCTAAATATTGAAATATGTAAAACATTGACTATTTTTCAGTTTGGTAGTGTTGTATAAAAATTCAGATAAAATTTGTTTTCATAGTAAATGTTCAAAAACAAAAACCAACTTTAAATATGTTGTGATTTATAAACAAACGGGTGCTGTTTAAAGCCACTTGCACTGTGTTGTACTTCATTATCCAAAAATGAAAATTGAATCTTTAACAAACATTTATAATTAGTTTAGTCTCAACTGTAAGGAATGAACACGGGTGTGGAATTAACAGTTGAGGGCCAGTATTAACCCGAGGTACGCTTGTTTGTCTGAATTAAGTCATCTTAATGGCCCTAAGTGAGATATATTGAACGGCCCTCTTAACGAAAGTGAGAAACTTTCGTCTCAAGCATAACGGAAATATTTTCATCACAGCATGCAAACGATCACGCGGTGCAACGAGAAAATTGACAAAATCGTCGGAATTTTATACGAATCGTTCGATAATGTAAAGATTGGGTGGTTTTCTAATATGTGGGGATAAGGGTTCATACGGCTGATTGAATATTGATAAATAGGAACTTTCACACCTCGGTTGTTCCAAAGGGATCGATAAACCGAATTAGCAGCATAATGTTTGGATTTTTTATACCGTTTCTAACGTAGAGCTAATTAATAAGTCAAAGGAAAACCAACTAGGAAAATGAGGCTAGGAATAACTAGGAAACTGGGTCAAAATTGATTGCAAACATGTCCGAGCTCTCTTTTGCAATAAGCAATGAATTATTTTTGTTTTTTAGTATACATAATTTTTTAATTAGGTTTTCTGACTTTAGAGTCCATGTATTGGAAGAATTTTAGTAGGAAAAGAAAATTATTATGCAGGGTGTTTTTTAGATAGCCCTGTTGAATTTCTCTTGATCGAATGACACTATACAAACAAAGGCTATTAATATTTTTTAGGTAGTTTCAAATTTTTACGTTTTTATTTTGGAGAAAAATTCTATAGGGTTCTTCAGGCCCAGTTCAACTTCAAAATTTCAGATTCCACCATATATATCCTGACACATCATTTTAAAGGATATTTTACACTGAAAACTACCGGATTCTCCTTGAACACTATTTTCTATCAAAAAGAAAAAAATCTTTGTTACGTGTCAGCCGATGTAAAATCTTTCTGGTATTACGTGTGTTGCGTGTGCACCATCAGGAACTCCAATATCAACAAGTTTAAGTAGGGGCGTAAGCGTTGACACGGCGCTCATCACTGTAAGGTAAAGGTCCCGGGTTCGAATCCAGCGGCCCTGCATTCCAACCCGACATACTTATAAATGGGCTTTTTTTCAAAAACACCGGCACCCTGAGAGTTTATATGACCTCTGCTGTTGCGAACCCTCGTAAAAAAAAATTAAGTAATTCACTGATATGATCTCAGGAGACCCAAGGTATTTAAGAAATGATATGGTGCACAACCTGTATAACCCAATGGCTACATAAAGTCAGTGTCACGAGCGGGATTCGAACCCACGACCGCTTGATACGCCGCTACTCTACCTGTTGAGCTATCGGGACTTCGATCCCCTCGGGCACTAACTTCCCATCTCAACCCCACCTATTGAATTTTCCCTCCTGTTTGCCATTTTTGAAATGCTTAATTATTTGATTCTCGGCGACAAGTGAAATGGCCACGGAGAGCTTTAGTGAAGTACACTTCATTTTAATTCATTAAATTCACTATTTTTCGTGGTCCGCTTGACCAATTAATATCATTCAATTAATTAACGTTTTAAGTGGAGATAAAAAAGTCAGTTTCACGACCAGGAAACTTAAAACCTTACGTAATTGAATGATATTAATTGGTCAAGCGGACCACGAAAAATAGTGAATTTAATCAGTTAAAATGAAGTATACTTCACTAAAGCTCTCCGTGGACATTTCATTTGAATTAAATAGACTACACAACATTTGAAAATTTGGCAAAAAGGAGGGAAAATTCAAAAGGTGGGGTTGAGATGGGAAGCTAGTGTCAGAGAGGATCGAGGTCACGATAGCTCAAGTGGTAGAGTAGCGGCGTATCAAGCCGAAGGTCGTGGGTTCGAATCCCGCTCATGACACTGACTTTTTATCTCATCTTAAAACCTTAATTAATTCATTAATGCAATGATTATTTGTTGTAATATATTTCTTACCACATACATAATATGTCAAGTATGTATGAAGCACATAATTTATTAGTTACGATAGGACATCAGCGGAGATGTACCTGAATTAATGACACATTGGCTTACAAATAAGCGTTTGTAAGCACAACTGTAACTTTAAGTCAATGTCTTTTCAGCTTTTTAAAAAATGCAGTACAAATCAAAAAGTAAAATAACTTATACTTAAAAAAGAAAACGATGAATTTTAAAAATTTCAACATTTAAATAATAAAACTTATGTTAAAAAAAATCCACTATTCGGTTTTGATGTTGATGTTTTATTGGGGGGCAAATACTTCCAGGACGCAGGTGATGACCGTTCAACCTCTCTCTATAAAATGTAGCAAAAATAATTCAGATAGATTTCCTAACTGGCATGATTGATTGACAGTAATTCCCGGTGGAATCCATCAACTTAATATTAGATTATAGACCGCCGGCCTTGGGTGAAATAAACGCTCGTACATAAAATTGATTAAAATTCTGAAAGAAACGAGGAAAAATTAAAATTTGCCTTTCAATCACAGAAAACTTGATTTTAATAATATATTTTTAAATCTATTATTTTTCTTGGTCCGACTGACCAAATAACTTCTTTTTATTAATTAATCTTTATGTACGTTATTGGTTGAAATGAAAAATCTAGTGTCACAAGCCGGATTCGAACCAACGACCGCTGCTTTAACCACTTAGTCACGATAGTATTGAGCCTAAAGTCGTAAGTTCGAATCCCGCTCGTGACACTAGGTTTTTCATTTCAGCCAATACCTTACATAAATATTAATATATTTTTAATTTAAACTCGGTATAATAGAGATAAATTATTAATTATATATTTTGAGCAGATTGATGTTCAACGTCCTTTGGCCATGAATTTCAGAACCGAGTAATGTTGAAAGTTGATTACAAAAGCCTTAAATAATTATTTTAAGGAATTAATGTTTTTCCTGGGTAAATTTGAAGGAATAAATATCCTATGGTAGTAATTTTAGTACTGTACCGTTAATGAAGTGGGACATATTGACCGTCCTCTGTCAACTTGTTTATGGAAAGTGGATCTGTATTTACCACTCATGTTATTTTTAACACTAAATTTAACGTGCTAGGAAATGCCAGCTAAGTGAAAATATTAAATCGACGTAAAAAAATTTTTTTTTGTATTGTATAAATTCACTTTTTTTTCCACATCTACATGTATTTGTAAAATTTAAACAATGTTTGTAAATCCCAGGCGCTGAAGATGATCTCAATAAAGATCGAAACGTTGGCACGATAATGAAAATGTTTTTCTGAAAAACTAAGTCACACCAGTCCGCATCTCACGATCTCTGAATAATCATTGACTAACGGTTACTAATCACCACACAGTAAAAATAAAATTTGAATAATTGAAATTTTGGTTTGTGATAAAACGGGAACAAAATTAGGAGGTGGCATGAGAAAGCACTCAAGTGCAAAATTAACTTGTTTTCTAATGGAACCTTCAGAAAAACCTCAAGCCGATGACGTAGAAAAGTCCTTATGTTTTAGATTTCTCTAAAGGACAAAAAATGACAGTAAAGGTACAGGATAACGATCTTATATATTATTTGCTATCCGTGTATCTTACTTTTTTGGCCTGTCTGTTAGCTGACAACATACGTTGACAACCGGAAAGACAGGACGAAAAATAAAATACACATACAAAGAGCATATGTAATAGATTAGGGACAATGACAAAAAATCAAACATTACACATACCACACAAAAAATACGTCAACAATTCAGAAAAACATGAAATTATTCCACGACTTAAAACAAGGGTGAAAACTGAACGCAATTGATTGGTGATAACTATATTACTGAAGAAAAACATATTTATTTTTTAAGTTGTCAGCAGAAAGAACAGGCAGATAGAACATTTTTTCCATAAAAATAATAATTAAAAAGAATATGTCAACAATTCAGAAGAACATGAAATTATTACACGATTTAAAACAAGGGAGAAAACTAAACGCAATTGATTGGTGATAACTATATTACTGAAGAAAAACATATTTATTTTTTAAGTTGTCAGTAGAAAGAACAGACAGATAGAACATTTTTTCCATAAAAATAATAATTAAAAAGAATATGTCAACAATTCAGAAGAACATGAAATTATTACACGATTTAAAACAAGGGCGAAAACTAAACGCAATTGATTGGTGATAATTATATTACTGAAAAAAAAAAATTTTAATTTTTTTAAGTTGTCAAAAGAAAGAACAGACAGATTAAAAATTTTTCCATTATAATAATAAAAAAATACAGCAACAATTCAGACAAACAGGAAATTATTACACGACCTAAAACGATGGCGAAAACTGAAAGCAATTGATTGGTGATAATTATATTACTGAAGAAAAACGTAATTATTTTTTAAGCTGTCAACAGAAAGAACAGGCAGGTTGAACATTTTTTCCATAAAAATAATAACAATAATTAAACAGAATACGTCAACAATTCAGAAAAACATGAAATTATTACACGATTTAAAACAAGGGCGAAAACTAAACGCAATTGATTGGTGATAATTATATTATAGAAGACAAACATATTTATTTTTTAATTTATTTAAGTTGTCAACAGAAAGAACAGGAAGATTAAACATTTTTTCCATTTTAATAGTAATAACTAAAAAAATACGTCAACAATTCAGCAAAACATGAAATTATTACACGACGTAAAACAAGGGAAAAAACTGAACGCAATTGAATGGTGATAATTATATTACTGAAAAAACGACATATTTATTTTTAATTTATTTAATTTGTCGAAAGAAAGAACAGGCAGAATAAACATTTTTCCATTACAATAATAAAAAATATTCGGCAACAATTCAGACAAACATGAAATTATTACACGACGTAAAACGATGGCGAAAACTGAACGCAATTGATTGGTGATAATTATATTATTAAGAAAAACATATTTATTTTGTAATTTACTTAAGATGTCAATAGAAAGAACGGGCAGATTAAACATTTTTTGCATTATAATAATAATAACTAAAAAAAAAGTCAACAATTCAGAAAAACATGAAATTATTCCACGACTTAAAACAAGGGTGAAAACTGAACGCAATTGATTGGTGATAATTATTTACTGAAGAAAAACATATTTATTTTTTAAGTTGTCCGCAGAAAGAACGGGCAGAATAAAGATTTTTCCATTATATGTAATAATAACAAATATTCGGCAACAATTCAGACAAACATGAAATTATTACACAACGTAAAACGATGGCGAAAACTGAACGCAATTGATTGGTGATAATTATATTTCTAAGAAAAACATATTTATTTTTTAAGTTGTCAGCAGAAAGAACAGGCAGAATAAACATTTTTCCATTATATTAATAAAAAATATTCGGCAACAATTCAGACAAACATGAAATTATTACACGACGTAAAACGATGGCGAAAACTGAACGCAATTGATTGGTGATAATTATATTACTAAGAAAAACATATTTATTTTGTAATTTTGTAGATTAAACATTTTTTCAATTATAGTAATAAAAAAACTGTTAATTATATTGAGTTAAATAATAAAACGTTTTATTTCTACAAAGAAGAAATACTATTTTGAAAAAATACGAGACTCAGTAGTAGACACACAAAGCCTTTCAGCTTGTGTCAAAGCAAAGAATTTAAGGGCAGTTTACCAGTGAGGGGATGTTGTCAGCACTTGCAGCATCCCCAACACGACTCTATATTAAATTAAGGTTGAGTGTGGACTAAGTTAAGGTGTTTGTTTGTCTTAGTTGTCATCCCTTCGGCAAACTTGTCCTCAACCCTCTTTAACTCAATATAGCTTTCCTCTTCCCCTAGTTCTTGTTAACAGTCTTACTGCGGAAGGGACCGGAATAGAAGAGCTACAATGGCCTTTAAGTCAAAAGTCAATCGTACGCAATGTCAATATAATAAACCAAAGTCCTCCAACAATCCTGAACTAACGTGACCCTCCCTTCGGTTAAGCATTTCCATAAAGAGGGACAAGTTTGGAAATCGATAACGAACTGTAACTCTCCGTTTAACAACTGCTACCAACTCAAAGCCTTTGCCGTTAAAATTCTAAAACGAGTTACCAACTTTACTCTTTTTTTTCTTTTAAACTAAATTTCTCAATATCAACTTAAATAAAATACATATTATAACTTTTCTATTTAAAAATTCGAAAAATGCAGTATTGATGCAGCATAAAGACATTTCAATACACACAAATAATGACCAACTAAACGATGTTAATAGTCCTAAATATTTAGTGGTCCGATTGACCAAATAACTTCTTTCAATTAATTAGTCTTTATGTGTTGGTTGAGATGAAAAAGTCAGTGTCATGAGCGGGATTCGAACCCACGACCTTCGGCTCAATACGCCGCTGTTTACCGCTTGCGCTATCCTGACACCATTCCACTCGGACACCAACTCCCCAACTCAACCCAACCTTTCGAATTTTCCCTCCTTTTTGCTATTTTTCAAATGTCGTGTAATCAGGATTCGATTCTTGGTGACAATTGAAATGTTCACGGAGAGCTTTTAGTGAAGATAAACTTCGTTTTACTTATTAAATCTATTATATTTCGTGGTCCGATTGACCAAATAACTTTTTTCAAATAATGAATCTTTATGTAAGGTATTGGTTGAAATGAAAAAGTCAGTGTCACCAGCTGGATTCGAACCCACGACCTTCGGCTCAATACGCCGCTGCTCTAACCACTTGAGCTATCGTGCGTGACGTCATTCCACTCGGACACCAACATCTCAACCTACAATTTTTCGAATTTTCCCATTAACCATTAACTTTAAACCAAAGAAGACTTCTCGTAAAGGAAGTCGAGTTGTCACTCGGTCAAATGCTTTTGTAACGTCCAAAAATACGGTTGAGTAATATTGTTTGTTTTCTAAAGTCGAGTTTCGACTACTTCGAAGCCCTGCTGAACAGTACAATGGAGAGATCGGAATCTAAATTGATAGTTGGGAATTACCTTTTCGAGATTGAATATGAGGATTAAAGTAGTTGAATTAGAGCAGGATTTCATAGAATTTTGAAAAAATAGAAGCCTTTTGGTCTATAATTTTATGGGAGGAGCACGGGGGGGTTTGTGTAGTATTGGTTTTGGGGTTAATAAAGATAGTTTTCACTCGATGGTGAAATAGATTGGCCAACATATTGCATTGTGAATCGTTGTAATTACATATGATATAAAAATAAATGAGAAGTGGTGTCCGAGAAGATCAAGTCACGATAGCTCAAGTGGTTAGAGCAGCGGCGTTTTGAACCGAAGGTTGTGGGTTCGAATCCCACTCGTGACACTGACTTTTCCATTTCAACCCGTACTTTACATAAAGTTTAATGTTATTAATGTTAAACTGAAAATTTTCTATTCCCAAATTGACCTTAAATCACGAGACTTATAAATAAATCAAAATATTTATATATAAAACCTAATTTTACGGAATAAAACTCTCAATTTGTATGTGCAATCAAAGAATGCGGAATTATCGAGTAATAGCTAAGTGCGAGACAAAAATGGAAATATTTCAGAAAATCAACAGTAATCTAACTATGTAATTAATTATAATCTGACAATGATTCGAGCCCTCGGAACGAGACTTTTTCATAAAATAAAACCCGAAAGCAGTAAATTCAATTTAACCCGTAATGTTAAAATTGTCTTTTCCCCTTATCAAAACAGTTGACCTTGACGTCAATACGATTAAAACTAAAATAATCAACGGTGAAAATGTTACAATTTGACGTGTAAACTTAGGGGGAGTATGAAGTATAATTTGTCAAAAACATGTTTTTTATTAGAAAACTTCTGATGAAATTAATTTTCTATTTGTTTAATAAATTTCAAATTAGAGCGAAGAGGTTCAGTTTGACGTTTCGACAAAAAACCTACAACGAAAACAGAATTACGAATGGTGAATTTTTCATTATTTCTGTGTTTAACGTTAGCTTAAAACGAATTAAACCTGTTGTCTCGCACGAAATTTCATTCTCTATAAACGTTAACTGGATATAATTCTACTTCTATACAAAAATATAAAAACGAACATTTTGACGGCCCTTGCAATAGATAAAATTGATGAGGTACTGAAAATACTTAACAGTTACCATGAAAGACTAAACTTCACCTGTGAGGTGGAGGAAAACGGCTGTGTAGCGTTTTTGGATGTGAAAGTAACACAAGGTTAATGGAAATCTGAGTACGAGTTGGTACTCCAAACCCATGGCATCGAACCGGCTAATACAGTATATGTCCTCCCATTCATGGTCAACTAAAGTTAATGTGCTGATTGGATTACTAAGAAGGGTTTTCAATTTGTCGTCGAAAGGTGTTACCAAGAAAGACAAAACACTGGTTCGGGAAATTTTTAAAAAAGAATGGGTATCCTAGAAAAATGGTAAATAAATTTATAAACAATAACAATCTATGGAAGATAAACCCAAACGAAAACTCGGAAATCCTAGAAGATGAAAATGATTCCGGAATTTCCTATGTCACTTTCCCTTACATCCAAGGGTTATCGGAACAGTTGAGAAGTTGTCTGAAAAGGAAGTTCCCTCTAGTTAAGTTGGCCTTCCAAAACAGCAATGCGGTCAAAAAATACTACTCACCGCTAAAGATAAAATTGAGAAAGGAATACAATCAGACCTGGTATACCAAATTGAATGCAAAGACTGCAAGAAAGTATACTATGGTGAAACCAAACAATACCTAAAGAATAGAATTTATCAACATAAATACACAGTCCAAACTAGTAAAAACAATGAAACTGCCTTGGCACAAGATGCAATTGTTGAAGGTCATACTTTTCTATTTGATGATGTTAATATTGTTACAAAAGAACGAAATTGTAAAAAACGAAAGTTCCTAGAGGCCCTTTACATAAAAAAAGATAAACTGTCTGTTAATTACCGTCAAGACTGTGAAATGATAAGTGATTGCTATTTTAATTTGTTAAACAATATATAAAAATATCTAGTCAATTTTAAACTCGGGAGGAAACTTAAAATCTGTGATAGTTGTGATAATAATTGTTAAAATATTGTTAATAAAATAAATAAAATTTGTTGTTTAAAAGTAGATTTATAAGATAAATGCAATTTTAACTGTTGAGTGGTATTTTTAATGTTGATTCGTTGGTTTGTGATAAGATGTTGATAAGAGGTCGAACGTCACATGAGAGGTTGCGATAAGAGTCTAGTCAGGTTCAAAATATTAAAACGTTTGTTTCTAGTCTGAATAAGTACCACACTGGCTCTTTTTTTAAATAAATTGTTATAACATATTAATGACTGACGATCACTTTTTTAACCATTGCAAGTAGTGAAGAAACAATGATAACCATGTTGATATAAAAATGTAAAATAAATAAAAATAAAAAAATATTTGTTCTGTGTACAGGCGTTAACCCACCTAAGAAAGGATTAAAATAAATCCGAAACGTTGTGGATAAAACTGGTTGTGGTTTTTTTTTTGAGATGACCTATTATCCCACCTTCAAGAAGGAAGAATCATAAGATTAACTGTTGAGGTCGAAATATAAGAAAACATCGATAAAAACGAACGTTATTACATTTGAATAATATTGAGTGAGAAAGTTAGTGTATCTGTCTTTCTCTCTCTTTCTTTTTCACAGGGTGCATTGTATCTAAATTCGTCTATCTCAGTGTATTTTTCTCATAGATTCTCTTACTCCACCTGCTTTCTCGTTATCTTTCTAACTGTGTTTGTAATGCTCAAATTAACTTCGCATGGGGTTCAAGGCATGGGGAATATGTTAAACCATAGTGAATGGTTCTGAAAGGTCCTTGTTTTTCCTCTTTTTCTCATTATGAACATCATTTGCCAAAGATGTGGCATTCTCATATATGATAGTTGAAATAGCGATAACTTTTTGTAGGCAAATTCTTGACCAGTTGGAGCTAAACTACTATAGGTTTGTATTATTTTCGTACATAGTTTGATACGTAATGTTAAAAACCTGCAGGATCAATCAGGAAGAAAATCTGAACTTGGGTAAGAAGAAGAAGAAGAAGATGCATGTATTTTCTAGGTCCCGTACCGTTATAAATATTGAGGAAGACGAGTCTTCCTTGTTTAATGTTTGCCACTTGATTAAAGAGGTTTTCAAAGTTTATTTAGGATGAGTAGCTTTTTCAGCGGTGAGAAACAATTTCAAGGTATTTTTTGAGTAAAATAAACTTGTAGCAGTCTGCCGTCGCAACTATGCTGTGTATCAGATTCAGAGAATTTTTCCCCACTGGTCGATTTCTAGGCGGACAAATAATCCGGCGTAGCCAAGCAATACACCGTAGAATAGCCAGCATTCTAACGCCTGGTATCAGGGAGATCGTAAAGTCTAGATTGTGTTCACGGCTTGTTTCTGAGGTCGTTCAAAGAGGGTGAACCGGTTTAGGAAGTAGCATTATCGAAGCAAGTCGAGTTTATTCAAAGGAAGAGAGATGGGTTACTGTTTTACCTTTGGACCTGGGCTATTTATCACCGGACAATAGTTTAGATCAAACTTGATATCTCAGATTTGTATGGACTGGGAGGCAGTGAGAGGGAACGGGACGGGACTGATCTCGGCTTTTGTCTTGATCCCCAATGATAAATCCCCCGGGCGAAGGCCCACGCGATCCATCTCGAGGCAGACTCTATATTTGTCTTCGGTCCCATCTGAATTACCTTCCGATTTATTTCCCGCCTTTGACACATTTATAGGATTTAATGTGACAATGCTGGTTACATATTTTTTATTCTGTCTCGATATCTGTCATTATTTACTCAACAATTTTCCACTTTCGATTTGCCGACACCATTCAGAAACAAAGAAAACAAAAGCACCATAATACTGCTCACGCAAACTAAAGTAAAAATATATATCAATAAATAGATAGAGATAGAGGGAAAAAGTGAGAGCGTGTTAGAGTCACTGATAAAAAGGGATGCTTCACAGAGCACAACTCATCAGAATGCAAGACACACCGGTCAGTCTGGTTCAGCATAATCGCCCCGCCGTGAACCTGAGGAAGTTAATTTTAATTTTGTTTTAAATAATTATAAATTCTTTTTAAACAGAAACACGAGAACTATCATTACAAAGAGATAGAAGGAAAGAAAGAGAGAGAGGGAGAGAGAGAGTGAGTGAGAGAGAGAGTGAGTGAGAGAGAGAGATGGAGGGGGCGAAAGAGAGAGAAGGAGGGGAGAGAGAGAAAGAGTGAGAGAGAGGGGCAATTGTTTTGTTGAATAAGGAAAGCTGGTCAATTTTTTAAAATTATAGTCGAAAATTTTGTTGTTGATTTTATTGTAAATTGTAATTAAGTCGTACTTGAACATTTTGGAAATTTATGTGATTACGTTATAAGAGAACGTAGTTGTCAGACTGTACAGTCCACCGAAAATGAATTTGAGCCCGTTCCGATCATATCCGTTTGAATTTAGTGCCTCGTTGCAACATTTCGGCCGTCCTCTCTGCCCTATGTACAGAGTACGCTTGATAGCCTGGGCGTATTTTCGCTTTATTGCCGAACTGGTGCGTTGCCGTAAAAATTGAACTCCTAAATTCAGAGGTTACGGTAACGGCCGGAGGAGGTGGAGACGTGAGGGCATCACTTTAATCTCTGGCTGAATAAAACCAGTAAAATTTAACCGATGTATTGAGATTTACCAGCAATTAACAATCACACAGTTATTAATAATATTTCTATTTGGCTACAATTTGCATGCATATTTTAAATAGAAAATTTATTTTTAAATAATTTTTGCAGAAGATAATGAACGAATGAAATATACTATGTTAAGCAAATAAAAAATTTAAGTACACTCAAATAAAAACCATTATTAAAACTATTCTAATTAAACTCACTGATAAAACACTATTAAAATGGTTGTTTTATTTCAACAGAACGTAAAAACAAAAAACATGATTAAATTGTTTTTTGTGTTGATCTCATAAAATTATATGTGGTGTAAATGTTTTCTTCGGTACTTTTTTTATTGGCTCTTCTTTCAGTGAGTTTTTTTACCTAGAGCTCGCATGCTATATGGAGGTAGGTTCGTGTTGTTCAACACCTTCGTAATGGGACTTTTTAGTCCCAAAAGTTTTCCTACTTACGTTACGTTGCTCCTCCAACGAATGTAAACATGGTAAACGTGAGCTGTGTTTTGTTGTACTTAGTTTTGTTTTCGGACCGTCATTTGTTTATTGTATCAGTCTTACAACAGCTTTTTTTTTAATCCTTAATTGTAATTTTTTTCAGTTCAAACTGTTTTAAACTGTTACGTTTATAAATAATGTGTGGCCAGGTGTGACGTAGGTTTTAGAAAAACATATTCTTTATCATGCCAACGTTTCGGCATTTATTGAGATCATCTTCAGGGCTCAATAAAGATGGAAACCATCAATTAAGGTTTATAGCTGAGATAAAAAAGTCAGTGTCACGAGCGGGATTCGAACCCACGATCTTCAGCTAGATACGCCGCTGCTCTACCACCGAGCTATCATAAATTCGATCCACTCGGACACTAACGTCCCATCTCAACCCCACCTTTTGAATTTTTCCTCCTTTTTGCCATTTTTCAAATGGCGAGTAATCTATTTGATTTTCGGCGACAAATGAAATTGCCACGGAGAGCTGTAATGAAGGTATACTTCATTATAACTTATTAAATTCACTAGTTTTCGGGGTCCGCTTGACCAATTAATATCATTGAATTAATTTAGGTTTTTAGTTGAGATAAAATTTAAAATTAAAAGAAAATTCAAAAGGTGGGGTATCAAGTGGTAGAGCAGTGGCGTATCTAGCTGAAGGTCGAGGGTTCGAATCCCGCCCGTTACACTGACTTTTTTATGTCAACTAAAAACTTTAATTAATTGAAAGATATTAATTGGTCAAGCGGACTATGAAAACTAGTGAATTTAAAAGATCGAAACATTGACATAATAAAGAAAATGTTTTTATAAAATCTACGTCACACCAGACCGCACCTCACGATTACCAAATAATAATTTATAAATAATGTCAAGTATTGTTAGTGTAATTAATAAAATGTAATGTCAATTTTAAATAAACTGTATATATAAATATAATATCGCATTTAATTATTTTACGACACAATGTATATTGTTACTCTTATTGAAAGTACCAATTACAATAGCACCTGCAGAAGTATATACGAAATAAAATAAAATGGAATCAGTTGGAGGAGTTAAAAAATTCTCGGAAACACTTCAACTCATTACTCAATAATTGGAAGCATATCGTGCTGAGTATGATGAAAAACAAAAACCATAGCTTTTTATTATTATATGCTTAGAATCGACCTAAATATCGTGAAAAGTGCCTCGGAGAACGGATCAAAAAGGGAAAATTCCGGCAAAACGGCTCATACAAAAAATGAACAGGGATATAGTTAATTTATTCTAATTCTATTAATTAACCGATATATTCTGTTGTTTGCACAAAATAAAGTAGAAAATACAAACCAAAAACAAGCAAATGCTTATCCTCATTTTTAATAAGGGATTTACGGGGCCATCGTTTGCCGCAAGGTTTACTCGTTGACACGGCGTTCGTCACTGTAAGGTAAAGGTCCCGGGTTCTAATCCAGCGGCCCTGCATTCGATCCCGACATACTTAAAAATGGGGTTTGTTGTTTGTTGTTAAATTTAAATATTTAAAACAAATTTGTATTGAGATTAATCGTTTTAAAGAATAAATATGAAAACGCTGAAGACCCTCCAATTCATTCAATGCCTTAAAGAGATTATTGGTCCTCCGGGCTTGATTAATGTCTATCCTTCTAGACATTACGTAATGATTCCAATTATGGTCACTTGTGGGGGCGTCTGTGGCCGTAAAGGTTTAGGCGTTGACACGGCGCTCGTCACTGTAAGGTAAGGGTCCCGGGTTCTAATCCAGCGGCTCTGCATTCGATTCCGACATACTTAAAAAAAATTTTTTTTCAAAAACACCGGCCTCTGAGGGTTTATATGACCTCTGCTGTTGCGAACCATCGTACAAAAAAAGTATTTATTTAAGAGTAGTAAACATGAAGATTACTCATTTTTTATTTTTTTAAATGTTTTACTAAAACCTACGTCTCACTAGACCGCATCTCACGATCTCCAAATAATCATTGGCTAACGGTCACTAAACACCACACATTACTCATTTTGAAAACGAACATCTTTTCTCGTCTTTTTTCCATTTTATTGCAGTTGTAGTCACTGTAAGTATTGAAAGTCATCATCTGGAAAGAAAAGTTCGCAATATTATTGTGAAAATGAATCATCGCGTTCTGATTTCGACAGAATGGAAGTGGATGTCAGCGCATTCCGCCGCTAAGGGAGGACAAAAATATTGTCATTGCTGCACAACTTGTCGTCGTGCCCGATGCATCCTAAACAAAGCACAAGATGGTTTGGCAAGGCCATCAAGCGACACATCGTATGCCACTTTGAGACAACCTGGTACAACAGACCACCAGTAAACCAGGAGAATATGGTGCAGCGAGCGCCTAGACACAAATTGAAATGCTGTTATGTTTAATAATGAGTCGCGTATCTGTCTGTGTAATGACAGCAGGCACCCAAGAGTCTACCGAGACAGGGGTTGCTTACGTACCCGGGTCGTGCGTGCAGTTTGGAGGTGGCGGTGTAATGGTAAGAGCTCGGATTTACACCACAGGAACTGGGCTTTCACAGTGTTGAAGACAACCTCACCACAGTCCGTTTTATCTATGAAATAACCGAGTAATACATCCCTCAAACCAGAGCTCTCATTAGCAGCGATTTTCCTTTTCTGGATGACAGTGCCAGACCTCATAGAGGCAGAGTTGTTCATCAAAGCTTAGAAAACCTGGTAATTGCACATCTGACTCTTCTCCCATTTTCTCCAGACCTCAATTCCATGTGGTTACACAAAGGTTTTTCGATCACCATCCACAACCAGTATCTATGGAGTGAAATCACTTATGAAATTGGTAACAACATTATTTTTTTTTTTTTTACGGGGTTCGCAACACAGAGGTCATATAAACCCTTCCCGCTCGTGAAACTGACATTTTTATCTCAACTTAAAACCTTAATTAATTGAATCATAAAAATTGGTCAAGCTGACCACGAAAAATAATGTATTTAACGAATTAAAATGAAGTATACTTCACTAAAGCTCTCCATGGCCATTTCACTTGTCGCCGAGAATCAAATAATAACACATTTGAAAAATGGCTAAAAGGAGGGAAAATTCAAAAAGGTGGGGTTGAGATGGGAAGTTAATGCCCGAGGCGAACGAAGTCACGATAACTCAAGTGGTAGAGCAGCGGCGTATCAAGCCAAAGGTCGTGGGTTCGAATCCCGCTTATGAACTTTTTTATCTCACCTTAAAACCTTAATTAATTGAATGATATTAATTGGTCAAGCGGACCACGAAAAATAGTGAACTTTTCATTAATATTAATTTTGAACTTTTCACCACTTCGACCACTATACTCTTTCAATCGAAATTTAAGCTTTAAGTGTTGAACTTGAAGTGTGTCTTTTGACATTTATGTAGCCATTGAGTTATCCAGATGGTTGTGCACCATATCATTTCTTAAATACCTTGGGTCTCCTGATATCATATCGGTGAATGACTTAAATTTTTTTTACGAGGGTTCGCAACAGTAGGGGTCATATAAACCCTCTGGGTGCTGGTGTTTTTGAAAAAAATCCCATCTGTAAGGATATCGTGTTCGAATGCAGGGCCGCTGGATTCGAACCCGGACCTTTACCTTACAGTAATTAGCGACGTGTCAACGACCAAACTGTTGCGGCAACCTATGCCCCCATTAAAACCTTTTATTTTATAATTAATTAAGGTTTTTTAGTTGAGGTAAATTTAGATTTAATTGGTCAAGCGGACCACGTAATTGGTCAAGAGGATCACGAAATTAGTGACCTTTTATTTTATTACTTTTCAAAATCCCTTAATTAAATTTTTCTTGAGTAAAAACACAATAATTTATAATAAATTTTAATGCAATTTATAATAAAAATTCAATAAAAATGGTAAGGAAAGTAATTACCAAAAAATTGGCAATGTTCATTTTTTTGAGCAGTCATTCATTTTTTGATTGAAATAAATGTAATTTTTTAAATAAGCCAAAACCCTGGCAATCTCAAAAAGAAATTTTTAATACAAAATAAAATAAGGTGTATATTTTTAAAATTTTGAATATTGGAACGTTGCGAGATCATTTAAACTTTATCCACTTCATGGTAACTCACTCGTAATATAGAAAAAATATTCAAAAATCAAAAACCGTTTTAATGTAAAATTCACTTCATTTTCTAACTTTTCTCCGCGTTAGATGACATATGAATTACATCTAATACAATTAATTACGGTTTTTAGTTGATATAAAAAAGTCAATAGCAGGAGCGGGATTCAAACGCCTCTGCTCTACCACTTGAGCTATCGTGACCTCGATCCACTCGGACACTAACTTCCCATCTCAACCCCACCTTTTAAATTTTCGCTCCTTTGAGATGGGAAGTTAGTGTCCGAGTGGATCGAGGTCACGATAGCTCAGGTGGTAGAGCAGCGGCGTATCTAGCCGAAGATCGTGGGTTCGAATCCCGCTCGTGCCATTGACTTTTTTATCTCAACTAAAAACCTTAATTAATTGTAATATATTAATTGGTCTAGCGGACCACGAAATTAGTGAATTACATCTTAAGTATTTTTGTAGTTAAATTGAAGTAGAAGTGAATTCACTCGACTTGACCTTGTTTCTGGAATGTTAGGAGTTGTGGATAAGGTAAAACAGGAGGTGAGCAAGGCTTCCTTTCTTGCCATCTAGTCAATTGGAACCGGGAGAGTTAATCCTATAGTTATCCATCACTCCGACTCGCAGTCCTCACACCTAATCCACACCTGCGAATCAACAAGATTAATACCGCTCCTTTGTTATTCATTTATTCCCCGCTTTTAAAAACTCATTTATTGTTTCTGTTTTTCATTTAACTCCGGTCAAAAATATTTTTCCAAATTATGCTAATTTTATTCATACCAGGTTTGTTTACCGCGTTCCTCTTCGTTTTAATTCCAGCCCGTTCTTAAGAGAATCTACCGAAACTTGTTTAGAATAATTAAATACTTCCCCTTTTGCCCTTTCCGATTGAATTAAAAAACAGAAAATAATTTAAATTTTTCGGATGTGACATTGAATTGTGATTGTACTTGACGGATTACCGCGAGTTAGAGCTGTTCGGTATTCCGAACCGAGTTATTGCATGTGGTTAAGTGCAAATCACTATGCTAACTAGAGCAGGCACAAAGCAATATCCGCCGCCGGCCGAAGCAATGTGATACAGAATACTGCAAATTTTATCGTCATTAACTCAAAATATCCGAACACACCAGCATCTCCCATCGTACGAAGATTACAACCAACAAATCTTAAAGTATACACAAATCATATACAAAAAGATTGAAAACAACCTAAATTCAAAAAGTTGAAATTATATTATTTTCGTTAAACACGAAAATGATTATTTCAAGACGGTGAGGTGCGGTCTGGTGTGATGTAGGTTTAGAAAAACATTTTCTTTATCGTGCCAACGTTTCGATCTTTATTGAGATCATCTTCAGGGCTCAAAGTGTTTTTTTAACGATGGCACGAAAAAGAAAATGTTTTTCTAAACCAACGTCACACCAGACCGCATCTCACTATCTCCAAATAATCATTAACTAACGGTCACACATGAAAATAATCTATATTTTTCAAAATAGCCGGTGATTTATTTCAACTAATTATTGGTATATATATCATTGCCCGGGGGATTAATCAATATAGTATTATTTTTATGTTTCTGTAATAGTAACGAACCAAAATATCAATGTAAACACATGGTAATAACTACAGGTCTCCTCCGCGTCCAGAAATTTCACCTGCATCACTAAAATTATTGTTGAGAAGTAACTTACACGCTTTTGCTAGGATGGGTCATGTAAATAAACAATTGAAAGTGAAGGGGGAGTTACAGGTAGATGCCATTCTTGGTTTACCAATTGATGCCACTATTCCAAAGTACAACTTTACCAAGAAGTACAAAGTACTGTTAACAAAACGAGAAGAGGAGCCAAAGGAACACCACTAAAGGCAAATTCCTACTGGTATACTGACGGCTCCAAAACCGACAAGGGCGTCTTCGTGATGAACCCCAAGAACAAACTGACGGTAAACGTAGGTATATGGTACTGTTTTCCAGTCTGAAATCATAGCGATTGAACAATGTGCCAGAGAAATAAAAAGGCGAGGAATACATTCTCAGAAGATAGCCATTTTCTCTGTCAGTCAGGCAGCACCAGGGCTTTAGCCTCATACGACGAGGCCCTGAAGGGAGTCAGCGACACCAATTACCGGACCCTGGCATGGGTACCTGGACATTCGGGGCATAGGGGCAACGAAAAGTTTGACATGTTGACTTCGACATGGACTCTGAGCCCAGAACCCTACTGCGGCTTACCAGCTTGCCACAAAAAAGGAATCATCTTAAAATGGATCCGTAATGAGTCCAAAACCTGGTGGAATATACCACAGGTAGGAGGCAAGCGAAGAGATTCATAGAAAGACCATCCGCAAAATTCACAAAAGAATTACTGGAAGACAACCGCGAAACAGGATTCTGGTTGGACCCCTGACAAGTCACGGTCACGTAAGAAAGTACATGCACCGGATAGGAGTACAGACAGAAGAATCGCTGTACAGATACTGCCAGGAAGAGGAGGGGACCGCAGAACACATTTTGTGTTTCTGTGAAGCTCTATGTAGGCGCACAGGTTCTTGCAACTAGGACAAGAAAAACCGCAAGCAAGGTCCTACACCAAGGAGGCGCTGCCAAAGCTGTGGAGGATGGTTAATAACCTGGAGCAACAATAGGTCTATTCAGGTCGAGTTCAGTAGGCTTTCTGGTCGCCCCTTTTATCCTTATACCTATCCCTAACTTACATGGTTCTAATTGTTCATCAGAGCTTCACTTTGGGAAATATTAGCTATTTTAGATAGTGGGTAAATTTTGGATAACAAGGCTGACGAACAAAGTGGAGATGGTATGAAAAGTAATTGCGTAAATAAAAAATCGTGTATGTAAAAAATAGACTCTTAGAAGTCCATATGAAAATCAATTACAATTTAAATTAAAAATTATATAAATTTAAGCGTTAAAAATTTCTGCAAGAGAAATGAGGAGTTTGGAACTTTTTTATTTTCTTATTCCTTCCGCCATCTCCTCTTTGTAAGCAGACATGGTCTTGGTGTTTTAATCCTAATTCAGAAACTGGCCAAGTGTTAAGCAATAAAAATAAATTAAATCTTAGATATTTTTTTAAAATAGTTGGATGCGCCTGACCTTCCCTTCTGTATAGTGACACAAGTTTTAAGAAACCTGAAATGTTCACATTTTTCTCTTTACTTACAATGTAAAAAATAGTTTTGTACCAAATATCACGTTTCTACATATACAGGAAGTGGGTTAAAATTTTGATGATGAGACTACCCCCAACCAGCCACCCCTAAAAAGGCAGAAGCACTACCTTTCTAATCAATTTCACGATTCTACCTATACGGCAAGTGCATATACGATAATTTTGAAGACAAGACAACCCTCCTTTCTAAAGTGGCACAAATTTAGAGAAAATTTCAATTTTCAGATATTTCACATTTCTTAAAAGGCCTAAATTTGTACCAAATATTAAATTGCTACTTATTCGGGAAGTGTTTTATAATATATTATATATATAATACAATTAATTAAGGTTTTTAATTGAGATAAAAAAAGTCAATGGCACGAGCGGGATTCGAACCCACGATCTTCGGCTTGATACGCCGCTGCTCTACCACTTGAGCTATCGTGACCTCGATCCACTCGGACAACAACTTCCCACCTCATACCCACATTTTGAATTTTCCCTCCTTATATATATAATGGTGAAACCACTCCCCCTTTAGAAAAATTCAAATTCTTAGTTTCTTTTCAATATAAAACCTACATTTTTTTAACCGAATATCACGTTTCTAACGATTGGAGGAGTATTTTATAATTTTGACCATCAATGTCAATTTGACTAGTCAGTAAAAAAACTGCAAATTTTGAAATTCACCCCTTTCGACAAAGCTTAACATCAAGTACTGCAATTTTTACACTGACTTAACTTAAATTTATGTTTCAAATATCAAAAGCCATCGTAAGAGGAAGCAATGATGCGAGGGTGAGAAAAACCGGGTAAATTGGTTTGTGTAAAGATACACAAGGCGGTTTGCTTGAAGTTGGCCGGCTCACTGCAATGGGCTCAGGCTTTTAAATCCATATGAATTTAAATACAAATGAAAAAAAATCATATTTAATATTCAAACAATATGAAAGGCATATTTTTATATACAAAAAATTTTTTAAAAAAGTTTTGAAATTGTATATAACGTTTAATTTTAATTGTTATTTTTTTGGTTTTTTTCGTGTGGTCTTCTAAGAGCTCAATTAATTTATATTTACATATTCTCGTAAGTACCAAAATTCTACGTTACATGCATGTATTTCATAGGTTATGTTCTTTTAATGCTTTGAATAAAGGGGAAATTTGAAATTAATAAATTATAAGCAAAAATGAATAACATGATATAAAAAGGATTAATTAGAAGATAAACCAGTTAATTTGAGATTAAAAAACGTTAATACAAAAAATTAGTTCGAGGAAGGTTTAAGCTAAAAGTTTAAATTCAAAAGGGGTTAGTTTGACGAGAAAAAGTAAATTTGAAGGAAAAAGGCTATATTTGGGAATATTGATGGGATCGTACATTAGAAAATTTTAAATACCGTCTATGACGTTAATTTTTCTAAAAATACAATATATTTACACAATTAACTTTTGTAGACGATAGATAAAATTCGAATCTTATCTCGATTGCTAAGTTTTCGTCAAAATCTGACTGGGAAAATGGTGAAGAAGTTGGTTATGCCAATGTAGATATAAATGAATATAAAACAGTAGTGCTATTAAACGTATATTATATTTATTCTTTCTATGGAAGGTCCTGGTTGAGATAAAAAAGTCAGTCTCACGAGCGGGGTTCGAACCCACGACCACCGTCTAAATACGCCCCTACTCTAACTCTACTACTTGAGCTAGCGTAACGCCAAGTGGGAGAGTACCGGCATATTTAGCCGAACGTCGTGGGTTCGAATCCCGCTCGTGACACTGACTTTTTTTATCTCAACCAAGACCTTACATAGAAAGAATAATTAATTGAAAGAAGTAACTTGGTCAATTGACCACTAAAACGTAAATGGATTAGTATATTGTAATGTCGACTTTCAGAGAATCTCCATGGAAGAAAGAAGTAAGGGGTATTAATTGTTAGTATGAAATGATTATGTGCAGTGGCTAATTAGAAAGTTTTATTGCATTGCAGATTTTATATCTTTATTATGGTTTAAATTTAATTTTATTTTATTGTATTACTGAATATTGAGTGTATTTTAAATCATGGACATTTGACAATAGCATTTCAACTGCATTTCCACCTCTACTCCGTTTACTCTTTTATGTTGATACAAGTTCGTTTATGTTCTGTCTACCTGAGTTAATCAGCATTGTTTCAGCTCGAAATTAAACTTGTAACGCCAATCTTTCATTGGTGACGGTTTGATTAATCGTCGCATTTACAACATGGTTTATTATTATCACGACAAAACGTTGAAACCGGTGCAGAGGTTGTGCACCCGGTTTAATTACATGTGTTTCGATGAGCACATCATCAGCCATGTTCCCATTACCAGTCCAATCCCGGTAGTATTAAATTGGAGCAATACCAACAATGACGGAGATATGCAAATTTACAAACGTTCGTATCTATCAGCCAGGGAGGGTTGGTGTAAGAGTCGTTCGGAAAATTAATAATCAAACTAGAATTACATGTTTAAACAGTTGTTCCAAATATGCTACCTTTCGTAAGAGAATTGACTTATTACAAAAATTACAACTTAGTTACAACGAGCAAAGAAATAAAGGAAAATAATATTCTATTATTGAAGTGTAAACATAATTTTTTGCTAATTATTCAGAAATCGTGAGATGCGGTCTGGTGTGATGTAGGTTTCAGAAAAACATTGAATATAAAAAATATATTTTGCATTGTATAAAATCACTTTTTTCCACATCCTACATGTATTTGTTAAATGTAAACAATGTTTGTAAATCCCAGGCCCTGAAGATGATCTCAATAAAGATCGAAACGTACATCAAACGAGACCGCATCTCACGATTTCTGAATAATTATCGATTAACGGTCTCTAATCACCATACATAATTTTTTGCATGATAAATCACGAGTTATAGATTATTATTTAAAAAAATAATTTTTCACGATTTTTTTATAACTTTTTTTTAAAAATTAAATAAAGGCTGCAACCTTATTGGTCATTAAGCCTTGAGTTAAAGTCAACGGAAGTCAACGGCGCAGCCCGGCCCCCTCAGAGCGAGGCCCCCGCAGACCCAGGCCTGGAAAGAACGGAACCCCACGGATCTCTCGCAACTGATGCTTTTAGTCTTACTATTGCGCGCAGGATTTATCGAGGAGGGGTCGGTGTCTAGTCACCATCGACACCTCCTCTAAGCTCGCTGGAGATTCCTTGACCTCAGAATCCGGGGAGGCACCCCTCAATCCAGCTCAAGACCGACCAGCACCCGAGGCCCCGCACGGGCGTTGCCAGAAGTCAGCCCACCACACCCCCAACATGGGGAACCAGCAAAGAAAACAAGAGTTGAGGGGATGGGATATTAGGTTTTATCAATTAGTTGGATGTCTGTTAAGAAGTCAAAAATTTTGTTTATTGATGTTGAGTTGTTGCTTAGTATGGATTGAAGGTCTTTAGGAATCTGATGGATGGTTCTTTTAGAGGTGTATAAAGGACAATCCATTAGGATGTGGGATATTGTGATGGTAGTTTTACAGAGTGGACATATAGGTTTAGGAGTTCTTTCAAGGAGGAATCTATGGGTGAGTCGGGAGTGTTCAATTCGAAGCCGGGTTAGGAGGGTTTCTTCATTTCGGGAGGGTCTAGAAGAGGATTCCCATTTATTTAAATCTTTCATTATTGCGAGGAGCTTGTTTCCCGTGCAGGCACCCCATTCACTTCCATGCCCCTCAGATGAGCCGCCTAAAGTGACTGCAGAGGTCACTGAAGGGGACCCCTCCGTGAGGAATACCACTCAAGGCTGCCTCTCTCGCCATACGGTCCGCCTTCTCATTTTCAGTTATTCCAACGTGGCCTGAGATCCATTTGAATAATACTTCTCCTACCTCTTGATATTGCTTTAACATTGCAAGAATATTGTAGATGTCTGGGTTTAGGGAGAATGTGTTTTTTATTGTGGTGAGTGCTGAAAGAGAGGCAGAACAGATAATTAGGGTGGTACGAGACACATTAATGATGTTAATTGCTTTGAGTATAGCTAGGAGTTCAGCAGTAAAACTAGAGCAATGGTGATGTAGGCGGAAACGATATACTTGTGACTCACAGACAACAGCAGATCCAGTTCCATCCTCAGACCTGGATCCGTCAGTGAAAACAAAAACTGCTTCTGGATGTGTACATTTGAATACTAGAAATTCATTCTTAAATATATACAGAATATAAATTTTTAGATATTAATTTTTCTTTTACACTCGTGAATATATTTTTCTAACCTTCCTTTCACCAGCTGACTACTGTGAGCAAATCTCACCAGCAGGGGTGTTGTCAGCTTATTTTTTTGTCTTTTTTTGAGAATGTTAAAGTTACATGAAACACCATAATACAGCAAATAATGTTTTTGAAAACAGCTAACAGCCTTCACATGTATAATTTATAATATTAATTAAATGTGCAGTTCAGTTATATGTTAAAATGAAATAGGAAATATATGAAAAGTTTAAGGAAAGAGTGGAGAACATACCCATTGTTAGCACTACTATGCTAAAAAGTGTGCAACTATGTGTTTTATTGTTGCTCTATTATTTAAAAAAAAATTAACCAACACGTTGCATTCTAGCTTTTGATACGTGATAAAAAATAAACGTGATAAAAAATAAACCACATCTTCCCTTTTTTCAAGTTACAAAATGAACAAACACATGGGGTAGTTTTTAGGTACAAAATTTAGGTAGGGTAGTTCACCCCTCATTTCAAGTAGGGTTGTGTGGTGATTAGTTAGTCGATGATTATTCGAGGGTACTCTCAACACGACACGCAAGAATGGCACATTTACGCGGTAAACAAACATTTTGAGCTCTGAAGATGATCTCAATAAAGATAGAAACGTTGGCACGATAAAAAAAATGTTTTTCTGAAACATACATCACACCAGACCGCATCTCACGATTTGCTAATAATCGTCTTAAGTAGTATAGGTCAGACTTTAATCGGTAGTATTTTAGTGAAAGAAAATAATCCAAATCAAGTGGAACAAACAAGTCTTGAGACTTGACAGTGGTGAGCATTTAGTACGTTATGATAAGAAAACGCTCCAATTTATGTTGTTGGACGAGCCAGGCACGTGCTTTATCAGTAGAAAAAAAATGACAAGCCTTACATTGTTAGCCTTTACCCGACTGAACATACCTCGCATAAATAAGCGTCAACTACGGTAACAATAAAACTACGAGTTGATGTTATTGGCCCGTTGTTGATGAAGCGGCCAATTGTTACAATGAACAGTTTCCCCACAAGCAGGAAAAAACAGACTTGATTTATAGTAAATCCTGTGCAATTGATTGTCAACTAAAATTTGTGGGACGCATGTGAAATAAAGACCAATTCAGAGCTAATATTAAATTGGGATAACCCGGTAGTTTGTGCGAATGGTACTTTTTTCAACCTCGAATCTGTCTGATTTATCGAGTAGTTTGAACATGAAATTTATTTTTTAATTGTTCTTTCTTTTTCTAAATCAAATAAATGTGTTAGCTTCTCAACAAAAGAACCATATTTAAACATAATTAACATTGTAATCGATCAATTATATTTAGTGTTCTGATTGACCAAATTATTTTTTACAATTAATTAATCTTTTTATGTAAGGTCCTTGTTGAAACGAAAAAGTTTGTCACGAGTAGGATTCGAACCCCCTAGCAGTAGATCCAACTAGACGCACCCGCGATAGTAATCAATATTTTTCTTGAAATAGTGAAAAATCCTACCACATCTTGCAGGCAGTTTGCTGAAATATGCTGAAAAATTAAAAATTTCACCCTTATAAATCTCACATACAACAGAAGCTCGGTGATTACAGTTTGAATTATTACAATTAATTAAGGTTTTTAGTTGAGATAAAAAAGTCGAAGGCAAAAGCGGGATTCGAACCCACGATCTGCGGCTTGATACGCCGCTGCTCTACTACTTGAGCTATCGTGACCTCGATCCACTCGGACACCAACTTCCCAATTTGAATTATATTTTGTCACAGGGTAGAATTTTAATATATTAACAAATCTTGAACTTTCTAACCTTGATAATGATCTTGGAAAATAAAATCATTTATATAGAGTACACTTAAAAAACTTACATCTCCATGCTACCTTTCTTTCGGCCGTTTCAATTTTCAGTTTTACTTCTTGCTAAACATACTATATTCTTTCCCCACAGTGACCATCCACTTGTTCCACTCTTTCTTTTTAGATCTTTTAAGAATACCCTTTTTCCCAAATAAGCCTCCATCCGCTCCGCAATCCATCACTTCTGGAGGCCCTATATCCTCAAGAAACCATTTTGTTCTTATGTTAATGATTACACTAAATCTATATAAATTGCTCTCATCACCGTTATACAGGTCAAATCCCAAAGTTAGCTTTCTTTCCTACTTTCTGATCAAAGATCGTGGGTTTGAATACAACCTGTGATACAAATTTATCATTTTGAAAACCGTGTCGATTAATATTTAATCAAAGTAAATGATAATTCATTAAAGTTCGTGGTCCGATTGAGTGAATTACGTTTTTCAATTAAATAATTTTTATATAAGTTATTGGTTGAGATAAAAAAGTCGGCGTAATGAACGCGATTCGGACCCATGACCCTCGTAGAGCAACGGCGTATTTAGCCGAGGCTCGTGGGTTCGAATCCCGCTCGTGACGCTGATTTTTTATCTGAAACAGTACCTTATATTAATTATTAATTAATAATTAATTGTAAATGTTAATTCAAATAAGGAATCGTACAATAAATTGGAATCAGACCTGGGAATCGTGCAAGGCTCCACTATTGTAGTGCAATAGGTATGTGCTATCAAATAAAATCACCGTTTGCTGATGCAGTAAAGTGGGAAATCTAAGTGAGAAGTTTGTATCATGGGCAATCGAAGTGACTCTAGCTCAAGTGGTTAGTTTCAGAGAACAGATCCGAAAATCGTGGGTTCGAATGTGAGACAAACATTATAAACATAGTGATAATAATAAAGTGGGAAGTTTATGAGCCGACAAACAGCTGAGGTCATCGCCGGCCCTTTGCGTTTTTTGTCCATTTTTTCTTCTTTTGCGCGTATATTATTTTAAACTGCAGCCATTTCAGCGTCTCGATCTGGTTTCTGACTTTCTGCTTTTAAATTTTTCTACACAAATGTGTGCATGTCGTTTGTACCAGGTTCTCAAATAGAGAATAGAAATAAAACATACAATACATATATATACAGGGTGAGTCATTTTTTCACGCGCCATTGGAAAATCAACGCGGGTGAGTTTAAATCTGACTCGAGGCTTATTTCCTTTGATTAATACGTTAATAAAAGAAAGTGAGTCAATTTTCGGTGCACCAGAAGACCAGAAGAAAATCAACGTTGGTGCGTCTAATTATGACTCGGCACATTTTATTTTGTTAGTCTTGTACCAAAAAATAGGCGAGTCACTTTTCGACGCACCATTCGTTAAAAATTAGTTTTAGTAGGTTGGAGGGAAAATAAACAAAACCAATATTATTAAAACATTATTCAAACACAATGTAAAAATTTAAAAAAAAGCATCACAACTTAATGTGATTAAGGTTTAAGAGTATTTTTTTCGTCCGATCATCGTTGTACGATAGACTAGGCTACTGTTTTGCAGCAAATGGAGGTCTGTTCGAACAATTATTATAATGATTTTGAACATTTTTGATTTGCTAACAAAGAAGATTGTTACATTTATTTAATTCTGTTTACTTTACCAGAAAAAAGGAGATTGTTATATTTATTTAATGTTTTTATTTTACCAGAAAAAAATACTCTTAAACCTTAATCAAATTAATTTGTGAAGAATATTTTTTAAATTTTTACATAGTGTTTGAATAATGTTTTAATAATATCGGTTTTGTTCATTTTCCTTCCAACCTACTAAAATTAATTTGTAACGAATGGTGCGTCGAAAAGTGACTTGCCTATTTTTTGGTACGAGACTAAAAAAATAAAATGAGCCGAGTCATAATTAGACGCACCAAAGTTGATTTTCCTATGGTGCACCGAAAATTGACTCACTTCCTTTTTTAATGTTAAAATAAAAAGAAATAGGCCTTTCGTCAGATTTAAACGCACCCGCGTTGATTTTCCAATGGTGCGTCAAAAAATGACTCACCCTGTATACTTCACCACAAACATCGATGTCTGGTCACATTTACTCCCCCACAGTACTCGATATTCCTCGGGGCGGGGTTATAAGCAACCCCTTCCTTTCACGCAAACAAATTACTTTTACTCTCCAGACGTCATACACTCACCTCAGAGTAATCGATATTCCTCGGGGCGGAGTTATAAGCAACCTCTTTTTTCACGCTAATAAATTACATTCATTCTAATAAATTAACACAAACACTACACTTGATAGAAACACAGAAGTCTGGTCACATTCACTCCCCTAGAATACTCGATATTCCTCAGGGCGGGGTTGAACCCACTCCACTCTCGCTAGTAACTTAATCTTACTCTCCAGACGTCACACACTAACCCCAGAATACTCGATATTCCTTAAGTCACCCCTTCCTTTCATTCTAATAAATTATACTTATTCCAATAAATTAACATAAACTCAATACAAAAAACATAAAAAAACTATGTACATTTAAAAATCCCTATAGCCCTGAGCTACCGGAACAGCGACCTGTGCCCGCTGCCTTACACTCGATTTGCCAAAATATCGCCTACAAACATCAAGTCTTCTACAATTGAAAAGGTCCTCGATCGTTATTCTATCCTTGCATAACGGGAACCTACGCGGTCGCTTTCCGGCAAGAAGTGCCAGAGCGTTATTCTTGTATGACCTATGCGTAGTCTTGTCAGTATGACCTTTTCTCTCTTCCAACCTTTCTTCGTCGACCAGGGCCCGATTTCTTTCTTATCCTGCCAAAGTGTAGGAGGATTATTTCTATTTTTACGAGCCCAGCGGTTTTCCCATTCTCTTTTTACAAAATTTTAAGTTAATAGTTTTAGGTCCGCTGGGCTTATAGGTTGGAAAGCGTCGTGTAACGAAGTAATATAATACTTATCAATTATAAGTTTAATTAATTTGTATCTTACTGTAAACATTATTTTTATTGTACGCAAACGGGCAAAATATATTTTACACCATGACAGTAAATTGAACCGAAATAATATGCAACCAACCTCTACTAACTTGAGGCGAGATTTGTCATATTATTTGGCTGATGGATAAGCTGATAAGCACATGCCTGAGTCGGCCCACATCCTCAGATAGATACGCAAAATTGGATATTTATTAGCCATTACACTGCTGTCTACTGGTACCTATTTGTCCATTGATAAAGCAATAATTTTGTAATAAGTAACACGATCATTGTAATAAACATTAGTTATGCGTATCGTGCAAAATATTCTTCTGTTGCCGAATTGACCGTAGATTGATGAAATCTAGAAAGGTTTAAGGCTGGCCGAACAGCATTAGTCAATGTGATTGAACGGCGTTTTACTCCGATTGGTTGGACCAGAAGAATAGACTTTTGTCAGCACCAGCACTTTCATCATTGATGATATATACTAACTTCATTATTATGATGAATATTTAATATAAAGCAGCTGTAATTTTAATAATTTGTTGAAGTCAGCGGACAGGATAAAGTATTTTAGATAAACACATTTTTCATATTTTTGCCTACATTTCGAACTCTATTTGAGTCATCTTCAGAGCCTGGGTGAATTACATATGCTGATAGTAAAAAGTCTTTATCGAATACAATAAATTTTGAAAGTGTGATTCTTCTAGTGTCATGTTGGTTTCGTGTGAAATTGTTGTGAAACGTGAATTTGTATTCTGCCCTTTTTATATGATTGTGAGAGGGTGGGGAACGCGGTAAATCTGGGAAATTTTCTTTGATCATAGGTGGTTTTATTTGACCCAAAGGAAGACGAAACTGGGGATTACTGGATTGGATTTGTGGTCCGTGGTTTTTTCAATGGGCACAGTTAATAATATTGAAAAGGAAATTAATTATCACGGACAATTACGGAGGAAACGGAAATATAAAAATAAGAAGTCACGATAGCTGAAGTGGTTAAAACAGCGGCGAATTGAGCCTGTTTATGGTTTTGACAGTTTTATGCTATTTTGAAAGTGTGGGTGAATTATGGAGAAATGTGTGATGTTAGTGACCGTTAGTAGATAATTATTCAGAAATCGTGAGATGCGGTCTGGTGTGATGTAGGTTTCAGAAAAACATTTCCTTTACCGTGCCAACGTTTCGATCTTTATTGAGATCATCTTCAGGGCCTGGGATTTACAAACATTATTGAAATTTAACAAATACATGTAGAATGTGAAAAAAGTGAATTTATACAATGCAAAAAAATATATTTTTTATATTCAAACAAAGTATTTATTTTCTGAGAAGAAGGAGCAAATATACGATGACGCGTAATTTTTTTATTGTTCAAAAAAACCGATTCTCCAAAGAACCACCTAAACATGGTTTGAGTGCAACCAAAGCATTAAGGAAGTAATATTTTCATAATATTTAAAATAAATATTAGGTATTTGCGAGTCGTTGAACCCTTGCTGAACCGGCATTGGGTCACTTATTTGTTTTTTCTTCACTTCAGCCATATTTAGTGAAGAAATATCACTTTGTCCGAAAAAGGATTATATGTCGTTGGGTCCGTCAGCTGTCGCTAGTGGTGATGACGGTAAACGGTGTGTTCAGGGCATTCATTTCGGGCATTTTCAGTTGTTCTTGATGTCGATTTTTCCGGTTTTTCCGTGTTTTGTTGTGCTTTTCTGTGCGTTTGAGTTTTTTTAATGTTTGTTATATTTAGTATATGAAATTGATGCTATTCGTTTGTGTACGTGTTAACTTTCCGTACCATTATTTGTTTGCACAACTTTGTCCTTAAATTAAAAAGATGCCGAACTCAATTAGGCTGAACGGCATTTCCAAGTGGGACCCAACCATTAATATTTTTGGCTTTTTATTTCAAGTACGATTCAATGTTTTAAAATATAATACAAGTATTCCGCATGATTGTACTTGTACTTCGAAAGAGATTGATTCACAAGCACTCTGGATCGAGGTATCAAATTTCAGAAGACTTCAAATATCAAGACTGTACCGTGATCCAGAGTGTCGTGAGCAAAAAAGCGGTCGATATTTCTAATTTGTTTCTAAAAAAGGTGGTTTTCTAACCTACCTCATTTTTGACCGACTCCAACAAATTATGTGACAATAGGTCACTAAGAAATACACATTTCTACCCGATATTTCTAATACTGGAAAGAGAAATGTTATAGGGTAATTGAAAATAAAATTAGAATATCAAAAAAATTTTTTTTTGCATTCTATAAATTCACTTTTTTCCACATCCTTCATGTATTAGTTAAATTTAAACAATGTTTGTAAATCCTAGGCCCTGGAGATGATCTCAATAATGATCGAAACGTTGGCACGATAAAGAAAATGTTTTTCTGAAACCTACATCACACCAACCGAACCTCACGATTTCTGAATAATTATGGGCTAACGTCACTAATCACCACACGTTATAAGGAAACAAACGATACGGCCATTTTAAATCATATTATGCAAGTTTAAGGATTTTCAGTCCGTAAACAATTCAACGAAACAGATTCAAGGATGAATTGGTTTTTCCTATTCTGTTCTTTCTGTTACCATAATCTAATAGTATAATGGCAATTGCAGAATAATTAATATTTTTAGGAGTTCTTCTGTGAGGTTTAGTAGTTTATGGTCGCCCTTGCATGAGACAATGTGTATTATATTACTTTGTTATTGAACTTTTACGTTTTATTACATAACATTCATTAAGCAGGGGAAGTGGTGGGGCACTTTTACGGACTATTTCAAAACCTCTTCCTATCAACGAACCTAGTTTGTTATTATTTTTAATTAATCAAACAAGAAAATAGTGAGAACAATTTTCTTAAAAACCCAGTAGACTTGAAATAGGATAACAATTAACAAATAAATTAACAAAAATGTGTTAACAAAATATAAATAAATAAATGAGAATAACAAGAACAATTCAACATGAGTAATTGAATTATCACGAATTGTCTTATAGTATCACAGCTCTAGAGGAAACAATAAATATATCACAGATCCTAGATTTATGTATTGTGCCTAATCCTTCTATGTTTCGATGGAAAGTGTACATCATACACGCCTACATCCCTACAAGTAGTGTTCTTGTTGGAGGAGAGACCCCATAAAAAAATTCCTGGACAGACGCTTTAATTCAAAATTAATATAATCAACGAATTTTAATGTATTCAACTCGGTAGTAAATCATCTGTTACGGCTGCCAGATATGGGGCTACCAACAATATGAAGAAGTCGAGAAATTCCAAAGATTTTTTATTCGTAAGTTATTTGCTCTTCCTAACCTTACCCCAAATTACATGATTTATTTAGAAAGGTCCGCTGACCTGATTTATATATACAGCTTAAAACTTCACTTTTAATTTATTTTCTAAATTTTGAATTCCCCTTACACAAAATTGGCAAAAATAACTGCGATCAAAGTCGTCAGGAATAAGATCGCCTGGTATGCCCAATGGCTTACGATCTTTCAGAGATTTGAAGTAACCTGTCCCACCTACAAAAACCTTGCTGATTGGCCAGCTCGGTTTTTAGATCTGCTATCTAGATTCAAGGAACGGCATCGGAACGGTTGCTTACTCCGAGCTCCGTCCACCCTTAACGTTTCCTTATTCAAAGACTTGTCTCACCCCCACACTTTATTTAATCTACAGAGGGGGAACCTTAATTCCCTTAGTCTTTTAAACTTAAGATGGCTACTAAAAACCCGTTGCGAGGCCCTTAACTTGAACTCTGCACTTTGGTTGAGGGGCAAGCAGGGGTTATGTGCCCTTTGCAATTCTCAATCTGTGGAAACAACTCTGCATTTTATGGCCGAATGTACAATATTGGGAGAGATAAGGTTGTTGCACTTGGGATCTTTTCCCTCTCTAGGAGCACTCTGTTAAATCTGTTGGATGGCTCAGATCCACGGGCGCTCACGCAGTATGTCCGCCACGCCTGGAAATATAGTTAGACCTAATTATGGAATTAAATTTCTGACCCCTCCAATTCATTCACTCAATTTCCTTGTAGTATATGTCTTTATTATATCCGATTTTTTGTCCCTTTACCATTAAGACTTTTCCCCTCGGTTTGTTTTCTATTAGAAGAAGTTTTACTATTATGTTTAATCTTTTTTGATGGTGTACTAGCATGTAGCGAATAATGTTATAACCTCGCTTTAAGTTTTATTATTTTTTCGTTTTTTCTTTTCTCTTGCCAACGACCTCCGGCAGACGGATTGTGATCCATGCCTGTATTATGCATTGTTAATAATCATTGTTATAGACGTAGAAATAAAAAGCATATTAAAAAAAAAAAAAATAATCCGCTCCCGCTCTCTCATGGAGGAGGCCAATTCTTGTGTATCGAGATAGTGAGGTTATAAACCTTAAAAATTTATTTTTGATCATTTGCAGTTTTTGGATGTTCGATTCGCACGTGTAACTCCATGCTAAACAAGCATACAGCAGCATAGGTTTAATAGCTACTTTATAAATAAATAGTTTATTTTCAATGCTCATTCCACTCTCACGGGCCATCAACGGAAATAAGGTTTTTATAGCCGTTTTTCCTTTCGTAACTATATCATTTATATGCCTAGAGAAGTTGTTTTCGGTCCAGACCCAACAACTACCCAAGTAGTTTACCCCCTCACACCACTCGATATTGTGATCGTGAATGGAATAATTAATATTATATTAGGAATTATTAATATTGAATGGGTTCCCTGAATATTGGTCGACATTTTGTGAAAAACACGGATTCCGTTTTGGGGACATTAATCCTGAGTTTCCAGAGGTGACAAAACCTGCAAATCCTGGTAATGCTGTCATTTAATCTTTTCACAACTGTCTTAGGCCTCCAGGATGAACGATAGACAGCTATGTCATCCGCATAAAGCGCAATTTTGCAATTTCTCAGTGAGGGGAGTGAATTTATAAAACGGAGAAACAAGCATGGACTTAGGATTGAACCTTGGGGAACACCGGCAGCAATTGGGAAATGTCTGGAAGTTTCATTGTTTAGGGAAACACGGAAAAAACGGTTTTTTATGTAGGCCATGACAACTTTTATAATGTAACCAGGGAAATTCATTTCAATGAGCCTGTATACTATACCGTCCTGCCTGACCGAATCAAAGGCCTTCTTCATTTCTAGGAGGACCATCCAAGTGTGTTTTATATTGTTGAACATGTTGGTCAAATGATCTACTACGCGAGTGGTTCCTCCCTGGATGAAAATGTATCGAGGTGTTTGTATTTGTAAAATCGTCCAGTTCATAGATTCTACGATACTGCGGCCTTTCATTGGGCATCACTACCATGATGTTAGTTCACCGAAAATCTGATTGTATGAAATGATATACTCAATTTATTTAAATCAATAATGATGTATTTTATAATTTTCCATGTTTGGTAAAATATCACCTAACGGGAATTTTTTATGCGATATTTCACCTTATTTGTTGTAATTAAACTTCTAAAAATATTTCAACTGCTGCACGATGCAAAGCATTAATAAGCTTTCTTTTTAATTACAATAATGTTGAAAGTCATTTTTGTGTTTTTTTTATGGTTTCCTTTTATAAAAATGGACCTCAGCTTTCAAAGGATTTAATCAAGCAAAAAGAGAAAGTTCTTAGCAACAATTGTGAAAATGAAACAAGGTGTGGGGAACCGGAGGTATTTGTGGGCGCCGTGCGCGGGGGTGAGTTTGGCATACCTGGCTAATTACCGACCGTGCCTCCCTAAACGTCCCCCCGGGGGAAAGAGACACGACCTGGGGGAAATTAGAGGGCTGGCACTTTCGCAACACAGCCACCTCGCATAATAAACACCTTATCGATATCCTATTTCCGATGCGGCCGAAGAATAGTTTTCGGGGGTGGGCCGCCGATAAAAAACACTTTCATCCCCCGACCGACGGCAGGGGAGCTTTTCAGAGGACCTCAAAAGCCCTTTGTGCTATACAGGTGTCGGGTGAAATTTTCCATTGTCGCCCTTTGCCGTAAAGTACGCGAGATGACCGTTATGGATGCAAGTTTACAACAGAATTTGTATGCTTCCCCTTATTATTAACTTCGAGTGGTCTCAAGATCAAGCTTTTATGAATATCTGACGATTTATGTTCTTCAAAGATAGTGATAACACAGAAACACGTCCGAAGGAAAATAGTCACACTTCATCTTCATCTTGGAGCCCACAAACTTACTCATCTTACATCAAAACAAGCACATTTGATTTTATAGCCATTTATATACTTAGTCCTTATCGTTTCAAAAAATTTGACCTATACCAACTTATCGCAAATCGTGTGGTGTTAAAGAAATTTACTTGTCTGTCAAATGCAAAGCTAAAGTTGAAATCAAATATTTGTAACCAATATCAGATAAATGTTTTCAATTTGCGAATAGATGGGAAAATATAATTTGTGACCCTAACATTGAATAATATTGTTGACTACTTTGCCTTCAATAATAAAGGTGGCTCGACAAAAATAAAATTTGAAAAAAGGTACATATTTATTTTTATGGTTTCAACTGTTATTTTTTCATGAGTCAATAATGTCTATTCATCCACACGTGCTTGATTATTTTTATAGATTTGCTGAACATGCGCTTATGCACGATGAGGATGGCGTGCAATAATAATTTGGTATACGCGTACAGCATTATAGTAACTGACAGTTAAGATGTTATGTAATGTCTTTGCATTACATAAATCTGAAGATAGGCCAATTAAAATTAATAATAAGAAAAAGTCCTAAATATTCATCCAACATTTCAAAATTTCTGCTCGTATTTTAATGTAACTAACAGTTGTACAAACATTTAAAATAATTTGTTTAAATAGAACAAAATCCTGGTATAAAAAAGGGTATTTTGTTTTACGAATCGTAATATTTGGCTGATCTCTTGACTCAATTAACAATAATTCGAATTCAGTTTGTTTGCTGATCCAGAAGTTTCGGTGAGCAAATGAAGCAAGGAAATTCTGGAAAATATTTGAGATCATAAGTTTCTCAACTACGAAATTCTGACAAAAATGTTTTTATATAATAAATTAAATGTCTATTTAAATTTGTTGTGTTTCTTCCATGGTGCTTATACATTTTAAAGATTGTATTATTTATTATGTATATTATTTATAATTATGTAAACAGTCAGCGCATGTGGGCTTTCAGCCAGCACGTCCTCAAGCGTAAAGATAGAATTATTTAAAAATGTAACAACAGTAAACATGATTATTTTATAAAGTTTAAAAATTATTTAAATTAATTACAGGTCGGGGTCCGATTGACCAATTAACATTTTCAATTAATTAATATTTTTATGAAAAATATTGGTCGAGATAAAAAGGCAGTGTCACGAGGGGGATTCGAACTCACGATCTTCGGCTAGATAAGCCGTTGCTGTACCATTTGAGCTATCGTGAAGATATACTTCAGTTTAATATTTAAATCCATTACTGTTCGTGGTCCGATTGACCAATTAATATTTTTCAATTAATTAATATTTTTATGAAAGGTAATGGTTGAGATAAAAAAGTCAGTGTCACGAGCGGGATTCGAACCCACGACCTTCGGGTAAATACGCCGCGGCTGTACCACTTGAGCTATCGTGACTTCGATCCGATCGGATCGTGGGTTCAAATCCCGCTTGTGACACTTGCTTTTTTAACTCAACCAAAACCTTAACTGAAAGTTATTTTTTATCTAATAATTATACATTTCATAATTTTACTGAAAAAAAAAATTGTAGTAGGTAAAGTCGTGAAAAAGTTATTACACAAGGCTCATTGACCCGAAAATACGCATTATCCAGGACTTGCATAATGACAATTCACAGAGGCAAAAAAGTGAGAGCTTTTTTTGACTGTGAAATTTGCCCAAGCGAGGAAAGAAAAACAATAGTGATTAGTGATTACAATTACACAACTCGCGAAATGAAATAAGTATGAATAATATAAAAGAGGACAAAAATACGAGCTGAAATAAAAATACAATAAAATACAAAATATAAATACAATAGGTCGTGGGTTCGAATCCAGCTCGTGCCACTGACTTTTTTTATCTCAACCGATACCTTTCATAAACATATTAATTATTTAAGTATGTATTTAAGTACAAAAACTGTTTGTACATAGTAAATATGGGTATGTAGAAAATGTCAAAGCAAATAAAAGCATGCCGAATAAAAGAGATACTTAAAAGTTATTAAAATTGACAAGAATTCGATAAGGTCAGTACATATCCAATATACAAAACATAATACCAGTTGTTGTAAAATTATTGTCCATGGTAAATTTGAAGCTAATATTTTGTTGCAATTGTTATTTACTTTCCATAAGGCATGAGATGCCAATTGATGATTAGTTCGCGTGCCACATACGATGACAATAAAAACCAATGTTGCTTTCGTTGTAGAGATTAGATGTAATTTTATCTTTTTATTATTTCCACCTCAATTCATTGTGTTCTTTATTTGATCATGATATCCATGAATTTATTATCATCGATTGGAAAATTAGAATTATCGACTTTATTTTAATCTAACTTACAGTCAAGTCTAAATACAATAAAGAAATTAGGTAATTAGGATTTAAAAAAATTAGGAGGAAAAAAGAACAGCAAAGTAGGCGGGACAACAACAAACAGGAACCTTCCTTAAAAAAGTAAAATATTGATAAAAATTGCATTCTCTCTCACTCATGTTAGGGATGTTCGTAAAAATTATATGAATAATTACTCAGAAATCGTGAGATGCAGTCTGGTGTGATGTGGGTTTCAGAAAAACATTTTCTTTATCGTGCCAACGTTTCGATCTTTATTGAGATCATCTTCATAGTTAAAAAGTGTTCAAAGTTTGTCAGGGCACTCTCAACACAACACGCAAGAATGGCACAATTACACAGAATACAAACACTTTGAGCCCTGAAGATGATCTCAATAAAGACCGAAACGTTGGCACGATAAAGAAAATGTTTTTCTGAAACCTACATCACACCAGACCGCATCTCACGATTTCTGAATAATTATCGATTAACAGTCACTAATCACCACACATTTCATGAATAATTATGCATATATATCTATATACAATTAGAATAAAAACCTAAAAAACCTGCATACCAAATATTTTTCTTATTATAAGTTAATGGAAGCATGCGCTCGGAAAATTGTATTTTGAGAGTAAATTAAATCACTGTGGAAACCAACATTTTCTGGAAAAAAATGATTAACGTGGGAATTTAATCAGAATTACTTCAAGTTGCTTATCTTAAAGTAAAATTACTTCTTTAATTAGAAAAATTCTGACAATTTTAATCCATTTCCAGTGATCTTCAAGAAATTTAAAGTAAAACTCAATATAGCACTTGGAATTGGCCAATCTTGGCCTTTGTAAACAAATCAGAACCGGGATGGAAAATAAAACGAATGAATATTTTGGTGTATCTTTCCATGTTGAATTTGCAACTCGCCATTCTTTACGCTGGTAGAAGCTGCTTCATATTTTATGTATTGTATATTATGTCAAAAACTACTTTCCCGACTAAAAAAACGTCTATCATCTCCCTACCTCAAGGACAATCGGTGTGGAACGTTTTTTATGGCGGTAATTTAGAGCAACGAGAAAAAATTCCCGTTGGATCGGAAAATTGCTCCGCCTAACAGATATTTTTCTCTTTCCAGGGCGTGTATATTTTTCGATCAAATATCATGAAATGGTTTTCTACAAAATTGCATTAATTCAAGATTCACGCTTGAAATTTTGAAATACAGATCAATGAGATACCAAAGCCTGGAAAATAAACTGACTGTTGACAGGAATGGTGACAGGAGCGTTTCTCTACTAATCTCTCTTTGCCAGTTTTATGATGAAAATAAAAGAAACTTAAATGCATTTGAGGGCCTCATAAAAATCCTATAAAAATCCATGAGCTCCAGGCGAATGATCAGTGTACACAGGTTAAGGTAATTCGGGAGTTAGTTTATTAAGAGTGAGATAGACAGAAAAAATGTAAATAAGACAGAGAGAGAGAGNATCGTCGACATTGTTTCACGGGACACAACACATCAGTTTTGGCAGACGTACCAGTCATGATGGTTTAGCCTACTTGCCGCGCCGTTAACTTGTGTGAATTATTCTTAAAAATCTTCATTTTTTTTAAAAGTTTTATAACATTGGAAATATATATTGTAATAACAGTAAATAAATTGAAGAAAGATAAGAGAGAGAGAGAGAGAGAGAGAGAGAGAGAGAGAGAGAGAGAGAGTGAGGGAGAGAATAAATTTTATTTTTTAAATTAACGTTTTATTATTGTTTGAAGATAAATGTTTTGTAAAATATACAACTATTGCAATTTATAAAAAAATAAAATTGATATTATATTATTTATATATTATTGGACCACAAGAGAACCTGTGACCGTGTTAATTATAATACTGGCACGCTACAATTTAATTTTTATTGATGATTTTTGTGATAAATGTTGAACACTGAGGTATTAATTTAAATTTTTGCAATGCTGTTATAGTTCGACTCAGCAACATCCTAGCCTAATATCAGCGCCGTGAAAATAAATGTGACGTCCACTTTTTACAAAGTCGTGGCCACACGAGCGTGGAAATGTAACCGCAGAGGTAATCAACTTTCCCAGAGACCTCCGCAAGTTTTGCCAACTTTTTTAAAGGCCGAATTGATATCACTATATTCGCACATGAGTGGTTCCTGAAGGATAGTTCACCGAGTTGGCCCGACTCCATAGCCCATAAATGAGATACGGAGTTGGTGGCGGATGAAGAAAAACTGACGAAGAAGAAAGAATGTTTCGAAAGGCTTAGGCTGTATATTGCAAGTTAGTTTTCAACTTTGTCCTTTCCTCCATCATTCTCTGACTCCACCCCGCACAGGTATCAAACATTTCCGCCTCATCCAAACCGAAGTATTTTACCACGAGTCTAACTTTTACCAAACAAAATAATTTTTGCATGAAACATAAATCCAATATTTCAAATTTAGTGCGTTTAATGTTTTCAAAAGTAACTTAAAGGAAGAGAGAAGTTTTCTTTCTTATTCTTTTTCAACCATAAACGCGTTTTCTTTTATTTAAACTCTTGCGAACCAAAATTAAAACTAATTTCTTTAGAGTAGGCTAAAACTGCAATCACGACCAAAATTGCTTCATTTGAAAGTTTCTGCTTCACCGGAAAAGGGAAAATCAGGAAGCCATGGCCGTTTATTCGGGGAAGCAGTCGCTCCGCTGTGACCGCAACCACATGGCCGTTAATCAAATGATGCCCTAGCTCCATGTAGCCTAATCCGGATTTCCTCTTGCTTGTGAAAGATCAGAACGATAAGGAAAACTCAATGCAAATGAAGCATGCATGTTAATAATGAACCTTAGCTTGATATTGAATAATGCAATCTAATTAACACTAAATATCGAATAAATTATTAATTTATTATATTTAACCTGGAATTTCATTATCAAAGTTTCCTCCTAAAAGTTTCCTTAATGGTCAAAACAAAATAACTGCATATTTTAGCCTGAACATATCAAATATACGTACTCAAATAGGGAAAAAACAGACAATCGTGTTTTTTTGTTTCGAAATATATGTATTTTTATCGTTATTTTGTATTATTGCGACAGAATTATTTTGATGTAAACCAAATTAAACGCAATCGGTTATTCATGAGTTTTAGTAAAAATTGTTCAATTAAGTTGGTTGAAACGAAAATTCACCAAAACATTGGAAAAAGTGTAGTGTTTAGTGACCAATAAGTTATGATTATTTGAAGATCGTGAGATGCGGTCTGGAGTGACGTAGGTTTAGAAAAAAAATTTCTTATCGTTATATATCGTATAAAGAAAATGTTTTTCTAAACCTACGACAGACTGCATCTTACGACCTCCAAATAAACACTGTAAAACATTTCGTAGTGTATTAAAATTATTTAAATAAGATGGGTTGAAAGGAAATTCACCAAAACACTGGAAAAAATTATGTGATATATGAAAATTTAACTAATAGTTTATTACCTAGTTCTGCTCATAATAAACCGTATTAGATTCTGTGGTCTTGCAAAGGACCTTACGTTTCCTAGACATCGAGTAAATAATCGATCGGGTTTCGACATGTGAAACAAAATGCCATTCTTTACGAACATCGGTTTCAAACTGTTCTACGTTAGAGATAAGATGATATATCGACCTGCTGATGAACAACTTGGAAAAAAGTATCTTCGAATAGGTCACAACGGACCGACAATTCTTCAGGTTTTTGCCGAGCTTTCGACGATTATATCGTCATCATCAGGGCCTATTTATTTTAGGAAAATATCGCTGTTAGAAAATGATATATCATTTAAAAAATAAAATTACAAAAACATTTATTTTTCTCACTTTAACTCGATGATTATTGTATTATATGTTGAGAAAAAGAAAATGCACATATGACAAGATTATTTAAAATTAGGTGTCGCTTAGTATCTAAATATTAACAGTACGAAATTAATTGAAAACAACATATTATAAATTTGTGTGGTGATTAGTGACCGTTAGTCGATTATTATTCGGAAATCGTGAGATTCGGGCTGGTGTGATGTAGGTTTCAGAAAAACATTTTCTTTATCGTGCCAACGTTTCGATCTTCATTCAGATCATCTTCTTGGCCTTGTGCTGTGTGCGTTTCAACAAAAACGTTCTCTGATTGATAGCCCATGCAAGTTTCTTCTTATTTGTGTGGTGATTAGTGACCGTTAGTCGATGATTATTCAGAAATCGTGAGATGCGGTCTGGTGTGACGTAGGTTTTAGAAAAATATTTTCTTTATCATGCCAACGTTTCGATCTTTATTGAGGTCATCTTCAGGACAACATACAATTTAACAAATACATATAGGATGTGGAAAAAAGTGGATTTATACAAGGCAAAAAAAATTTTATATTCAATCAAAGTGATTTCTACACACTTAGTGTTTTTTTTTGTTCCTTTGATTGAATATAAAAAATATTTTTTGCCTTGTATAAATCCACTTTTTTCCACGTCCTATATTTATTTGTTAAATTTAAACAATATTTGTAAATTCCAGGCCCAGAAGATGATCTCAATAAAGATCGAAACGTTGGAACGATAACGAAAAGTTTTATCTGAAACCTACATCACACCCGACCGCATCTCTCGATTTCCGAATAATCATATAAACTTGTTTTTCTAAAAACCCACAATATGGTCATAGAGCTAACCGTAGCTACCACGGTTAAAATATAAATATAAGTACATGACTCTTTTCTTAATGATTCCTAAAATAAATAGGCCATGATGATGACGATATAATCGTCGAAAGGTAGGTTAAAACTTAAAGAATTGTCGTTCTGTTGTGACCTCATCGAAGATCCTTTTTTCCAGGCTGTTCTACGCTTGTTGGGAGAGGCGAAGTGTTCTATGGGATTTATGCCAGGAGAATGCCGGCCTATTCATTGTAGTAATCCCTACATCATAAATCAATTTACAAAATTGTAATTTACAATCGCAAATAATAGATATTTGACAAATTTATAAACAATAAATAGAAGAAACAAAAATGTGCCAACACTTCACAAAGGTTAATCATGAAAGGACGACAATAGTAATTTTTTCGTACTATTAAATATCGTAAGAAAATTTACATATAAACGAAAAAAAAGAAGTGTTCGCATTAATTTATATTCGACTTATTTTTATAGGAGAAAATCATCCCAGCTTGATTGAGGATAGGCCGTACTAGGTTGACACTTTTCGGCCATCGTCGATTGTCATATTGTCCTACATGCTTGATTCATGAACAATCCAATGAACAATGAAATTATTTGATCAATCGGAAACCGAAACCTAATCCGTTGGTGTCCGAGTGGATCGAAGTTAGAATACCTCAAGTGGTAGAGGAGCGGCGTATTGAGCCGAAGGTCGTGGGTTCGAATCCCGCTCGTGACACCGACTTTTTTTTCTTAACCAATACCTTATTTAAAGATTAATTAATCGAAAAAAATGTATTTAGTCAATCGGACCACGAAACATAATCGATTCATAAATTAAAATTTTGTTCGTATTTATAACAAAGAATATCAGTGGGAGTAAATTGAATTTATATATAACTGAGTTATAGATTTTTGAAACAACCAATTTTGTTTGATGAAGACGCGGGTTACTTAAGTTATAAATGAATTGGATTCTTCTTCTTTTCCGTGAATCTCTAAAACGGTGAACCTTTCTCCTGATAATCAAATTAAAAACCTAAGAAAGCAGACCATTAATCATATATTTATCAGTAATTATGTCTTTGATTTAAGGTTAATTTATTTTCAACAAAGCTCTCTCCTATTTAAAAACTGAATAAAAATAAATATATCGCTATATTCAGATTCCTGATCAAAACTAATTATTCGATATATATCTTCTGAAATATTGCTTGTCAAAATATATTTTATTTATTGCTTAAATTAAAATTTAACAGCACGTTATGTAGCGTGCAAAACGTGTGTAGCAGATAATAACAATTTTTAAGGAGCAATTTAATTTTCTTGACGTTGTACAGTGCTTGACAGTCGGTGCTCGGGAATAAATCAATAGGAAAAGTCAAGAAGCTCGCGAAGTTGCGTTTAGTTTCAGGCAACTCAATGGAAAACACAACTTAATCAACTATAGAGTATAATTTCCACAAATGTATACAGGCCTTGTAACGTCAAAATGTTTCCAAAACAACTAACTTGATTGTTTCAGAACTGCTAAATTAATTGTTCAAATATCATGAAAACGTAATTGAAATTGAAGTTGTCTGGTTAATATTTTTGTTGAATAAAACGAACATCTTGTCTTAGCAATATAACAAAAAGTTAAAATGTAATTAAAAGTAAACTGGATATGGGTTTTTATCGTTGGCAAAACTGTCGAACAAGCAAAGAACCGGCCTAAAAACGGATTTGCACTAAAATCAATGGTTTTCTTAATAGTAAAAGGTAGAACTAGAATGGGTTTTAGTACAACCAATAATCCCCATAGAGGCCGATCGGCCACACAGACCAAATTGGCTACTATTAATGAAAACCCTGCTACATATAATCTTCCACGAGATAACATATAATTGGGATTTCCGATTTTATTATGTAAAACTGCTACGGCAATTTCAACCGATTGTTAGCGCCAAAAACCATGTTCCGCCTTTGGAATTACAAGAATAGACATTTAATTAATTTTCCTATCTGGCGCAGTATTATCAATCCACATGGTTTCACTTCGAGGGTTGTTAAGAAATATAAGCTGCAATATCGGACATTGCTTACATATATGGCATATTAATTAAAATCCGGGGTATTAAACTGAACAATTTCGGCAATCCTCGGTATGAAAATTGTGCTTCCAATTTCATTAGCGATTAGTATAACTTTCTGTTTGTTCAGTTTCGACCAACAATAGAGAAACAAATTAATTTATACTGTGTAGAATCTTCAATTTTGTAAAAGCCAACAAATATTTACTATGACTGAACGAATGATTGCTATTTTGCTATTAGTAATGAAGTTTGATATAAACGGATGTTTTTTTGTTTGTTTTTCTTTTTTTTCCGGCCAGCTAACTACTATGGTCATTGCCGGCACCTCACGTATATAAGCTTCTCGCATTTTTCTTTCTTTCTTTCATTCAACTTTATCTCTATCTCATTCACTATATCTCTTCTTTTAATTTGGTTTCCTACCGACCAAACAAAGGAGTGTCTTGTTACTCGTTTCTACCATCCCACACGTGGTTTATTAAAAATTCTTCAATATTTACAGACTCACTAGCAATACCCACACACGCTAAGAAAATAATTACTTTATCTACAGTTGGAAGGGCTCAGAGTACAGGTGCACGACTGAGGTCCTGCCCCTACAACTAAATAAAAAGTCGGTAGGATAGTCATAATCCTTACTTTCTTCCATTCGTGCTAATAAATACATTCGTACAGTATGTACAGAATTTCATTTATCCATTAGACTAAATTCCTTTTGACGGGCTTGTGGAGTACTCGATATTCTTCGACATCCACGTCCATTTACACAGAACAGTCACGCTAATAAATACATTCATATTGGAGAGGTCGCAGCATCTCGGTAGTATTACTACAACCTGTCCCTCATATCACACAACAAATATATCATAACCTAAACTAATTTGGCGGGCCTGTGATCTACTAGATATTCAGTCACAGCCACACCCAGACATACCTCATCACTCACGCTAATAAATACTTTCACACTACAACATGGAGATATACCAGGTGTGGTTGGTTATATGTATCCATACGAATTTATCTATTTCAAGTACCTAATAAGTTTATCTTTGAAGTCACGGTTATAATTACTACTGGAATTTTGTCATACTTTCGTTCTTTTATTTGCTCTTCATCAGGCCACTACAACAATTATACTCACAAAGTTAATTTAAAACCGCTGGAATGAATATTTCATTGATAAATATAACTAAATGAATGATTCATTTTTTCAGTTTTAAATTTATTTTTTGAATCTAATAGTTGTAAAACACTGATGGAGAGCAAATAAAGTTTGGCAACGTTGAAATAGTAATTTATTGTTAAAAATACCACATCTCTGATCTCCATATCATCATCTGTTCGGAGTGGGTTGATTGTCATCATCATCATTATAAACGTAAACTACATACACTATTTGTATTACTATTTTTATGTTTTCATTTTTTTATAATGAATAATATTTTTTTTAACATTGAAACATTATGTAATGAGCGCGTTTTAAAATTTATAAATAATTTCAATTAATTAAGGTTTTTAGAGAGCTTTCGTCTAGATATACTTCAGTTTAATATTTAAATCCATTACTGTTCGTGGTCCGATTGACCAATTAATATCTTTCAATCACCTAAGGTTTTTAGTTGAGATAAAAAAAATTCAAATGGTGGGGTTGAGATGGGAAGTTAGTGTCCGAGTGGATCGAAGTCACGATAGCTCAAGTGGTAAAGTAGCGGCGTATCAAGCTGAAGGTCGTGGGTTCGAATCCCGCTCGTGACACTCACTGTTTTTATCTCAACTAAAAACCTTAATTAATTGAAATTATTTATACATTTTAAAACGCGCTCATTACATAATGTTTCAATGTTAAAAAAAATATTATTCATTATAAAAAAATGAAAACATAAAAATAGTAATACAAATAGTGTATGTAATTAATTGTATAATTATAATCGTAATCAGTTGCCTTTACTCTAAAACCGCTTCACGTATTAGGCCATTCAAACCTGTGTATTCTACAAGGAGGTATCTTAGTACTAATCCTCTACACAATCCCCACTGCTCTTAAACACACAAATTACAATTTACGTGCGACATCAAGAAAAAAACACTGGTAAAAAACTTGATTTAAAAGAAAAAACGTTAAAATATCTGGGTGTGTCTCCATTGTAGAGAGTGAGGAGGATTGTTCCTTGGATAAAATTTATGGGCTGCTCAAACCGATTTGGATTTAAGGAGCCGTGCAGGGAAGCTCAGCCAAATCCTTCAACATCCAACAAATCCAGTTCTTTCAATCCATAGTCTTTCGTTGTATGCTCAACGCTCTTTTGTTCGTCACTAACCTATACGCATATATTTTGAATTCCAATCGAAAAGTTGTCCCCTTCAAGTAATAACGAATATACTAGCCTAAGTCCTAGCATTTAGGAATTATCCTGTGGCTTTTATGTTAGTTGGCTGGAGGTGGCTTTTTGGGCGATGGATTAAAATTATCTCTGCGATCAAATTATCGCTACTTTTTCAAAAAGAATGAACTTTGATTTAAAATTACATATAGGGAAATGTAGTGTAATTTTTGCTTGCTATCCAAAAAAGAATTAAACATATTTCTTAGCGTAAATATGTCAGAAAATTATAAAAAATGATTTATTACTCAGAAACACGAACCCCCAGAAATTTACATATTAAAACTACAAAATCAGAATAAAAATTTGAGATTACTCGAAACATGCAAAACACTCAAAAGAAAAACTTGAAAACCGGAAAATTAGTTACAAAAATTGAGGTGATTAGTTGTAAAAGTGACCCAATTCATTTTCACAATGTTTACATGAGACCTAAAACGCTCATAGCCAAACATTTTGTTTAGATTGTTTTTTATTAATATTTCATTGGAAGAAAGAAGTTTTTGAATACGGCCGAGTATTTAATATATTTTTTCCAATTTATTATTTCCAGGCTTCCAAAAATATAAATGAGTAGAAATACTTTGATTGAATATAAAAATATTTTTTTGCATTGTATAAATTTACTTTTTTCCACATCCTACATGTTTTTGTTAAACTTAAACAATGTTTGTAAATCCTAGACCCTGAAGATGATCTCAATAAAGATCGAAACGTAGGCACGATAAAGAAAATGTTTTTCAGAAACCTACGTCATACCAGACCGCATCTCAAGATTTCCGAATAATCCTCGAATAACGGTCACTAATCACCACACAGAGAAATATAAATTTGAACTTTGGATGATCAGGTTTTGAAGAAATTTTAAAGTATTGCTGACCTATCGCTTTGGTGGAATAGTTTGAAATTACTTTCTATTTATTTTTCTAAGTCCACTTATTTTCGTAACATTATGCTTAGAAAATTCAATTTTCTAATTTCTTAGGTAGGAAAAAGCGCAAAATGGAAATAAAACTTTTATCGAAAAAAAAATTATGCGCCTATTGAGAAATTCACCTCTCCATTCACTCGTAGATCATCATTTATCTTGCTCTAAAGAAATCGTTTTCCTGGAAAAACTTGAAATATCATTGGCCAGTGCACGTACAATTCTGGCATCGAAAGCTTTAAGTGAGGGATTATTTTGTCAGTCCATACCATCGTTGTTACTTTTTCTAATATTTCTAGGTATTGCTCAGGTTCAACGATTGAGTTTTTCTTTCTCAAGAACTTTTCCGATCGTCCAACACCCGATTAAATATTTAGGAATGAGTGCGCAAGCATTGCAAAAACAACTTCCACTTCTGTCATCGGACTCCGTGCAACAGTGAGCAACCAAAAGCGGAACATACTGATAAACACATCACATTTTCCTTTGGCCTTCATCCTTCATACAAGTATCTCACTTTAGTTGATTCAGGTGAACTTTGGATTAAGCCCGTATTGATCAAAACCCATGAGTTTGGACGCATTTTTTACATTGAATCGCATTTAGTCAAACGACTTTGCCAGTTGTAATGCATTGAGGACTAGTGAAAACGAAAAAAACAATTAAATTGTTTTAAAAAAAAATATGGATTGAGCCGGTTTTGAAACTAATTGCCACAATTTTAAAATCCTTGCTTATTTATATTAGCTAATTTGTACATTTCACCAGTGTTTAACATTAGGTTTCAGGTTTCTCGACGGTATGTTAAAAATCATTCAAATTCTGGCATCGAAAGTTTAAGTGAGGGATTATTTTGTCAGTCCATACCATCGTTGTTACTTTTTCTAATATTTCTAAGTATTGCTCAGGTTCAACGATTGAGTTTTTCTTTCTCAAGAATATTTCCGATCGTCCAACACCCGATCAGATGTTTAAAAATATCTATTTAACAACTAGAAACTCTAGGATTTTTATTATCGTAAATTTTTCTGTATCATTGATGATGATATCTGCTTATAAATGTTAAGGCTTTGCATATATGACACTGAATTCTCTCTTTACATCAGTTTTTATACTTATACGTATGTTTATAAATTTGTGGCAACACGGCATCCTCAGGTTTCACAATCACTCTAAATAAAAGTTGTATTTTTTTCAAATTTACCAAAATCGGACCTATTGTAAACAAAAGTATTTAACTAGGTTTTATTTGTATTTTAAATATGTAATATTTCTCAAATAATAGTATGCATTTTACAACCCGACTAAGTATTTGTTTGCAATGAAAATTTCCAACCGGCCGCTTTATCCTTTTCCTCCTTCCTGCAAATTTAATCACGCATTTGCATAAAGTGAAGAGTAGAGAAAAGCGTATTTTATCGAAGCTGCTAGAGCATTAGCACAGTTTCAGAAAAGATTCCGTTAAAACATCTGTCGGTTTTTGCCATGAATAAAAATAGAGATATAAAGAGAAAAGATAGAAGGATTCGTACATAGAGAAATTTACATATAGATGGATCGAGATACTGATATATATAAAGAAAGAGGGAGGGAGAGTGAGAGAGAGAGAGAGAGAAAGAGAGAGAGAGAGAGTGAGAACAATGCAGGAAAAAATATTTTTTATCTATTCGCAAAATTTGATCTAATTTGATCAATCAACGATTTAGCAATACAGAAAGAGAGCGAGAGAGAGAGAGAGAGAGAGAGAGAGAGAGAGTGAGAGGAGAATGCAGAAAAAAATATTTTTTATCTATTTGCAATATTTGATCTAAGTTGATCAATCAACGATTTAGAGAGAGAGAGAGAGAGAGAGAGAGAGAGAGAGAGAGAGCGAGAGGGAGAGGGAGAAGGAGATGAAGAGAGAGAGAGAGCGAGAGGGAGAGGGAGAAGGAGATGAAGAAAGAGAGAGAGAGAGAGAGAGAGAGAGACAAAAAGAGACAGATAGACAGAGAAGGGGTGAGAGAAATCGATTAAGTGAGTTACAATAAGAAAGAGGCGTAAAGTGAAAGATAAATATAAAAAATATATAAAAACAGAATGTTCGAGAAAAAATATGGTACAATAGAAGGAAAAAAAGGGAAAACATAAGGAAGGAGAGCGGTATTGTTTGTTTATTTGTTTATATACGTGTGTGATGTTCAGTCCCATTTGGCACATAAAAATTTGAATTAATTATACTTTTTATCTAAGGTCTTGGTTGAGAAGAAAAATCTACGGTCACGAGGGAGATGACACTAGCTTTTTCATTTCAACCAAGGCCTTAGATAAAAAATTTAATTATTTCAAATAATTAAAACTGTTAAAATAATTAATTTGACTATCAAATGGATACATTGATTAATAAAAATTTGAATTTACCTTTTCATGACAAATGTGACTGAGACGTCAAAATTAGAGGAAAATTAAGTGCCAGTACATTAAGTTGATACAAGTACATTAAACTGATATTTTCTACATTTAATATTTCTCATAGGACGTTATTCTGAGAAGATGAAAATTTCCCTTAAGGCGAGACCGTATCAATAAATCCTCCCGTCCTCCTCCGAGACGTGTTGAACCTTTCACAAGAACCAAGGGTAGAAAATAAAATTTGCATTTTGAGCCTTCCTACTGTTGTTTTTAATACTTGAATCTAAGGGCGCAAAATTTACGGCGTTGCATCCCAAATTTACGGCGAGTGGGTGACATTCTTGAGTTTATGAGCTATTCCGACAAAGAAACGGAGAACATTTGCACGGCGGGAAAAAAAAATTTTCTTAACTTCTTTCAACATTTCCTTCGCAAATCTTAATTCATGTCTTTCTAATCTTAACACACTATAAATAACAGTAGTTTGGAATAAATAATACTTGAAAAAAAAACAATAAAAAGGAAATTAGATTACTCTTCAATTCTCAATTCTCTTACTCTTCTCAATTCCTTGCATATAGATTTTGAACATAAAACATTATTACATGTCCTAAGCCGTAACGTGGTTTAGAATGTATAGACAGTTACGCATTTTATGGAATATAACCCAAGTTTTATTATCAAATTAATAATAAGTCTAACATTAGTTAAAAATATACTCACATTTTGCCAATAATCTTAGAAAAAAGGGCTGTTTCTCTTATAAAATATAATACACCAACACAAGAGCATACCTGAAACAAGTAATAAATTACATTATTATTTAATAATAATAAGTAAAAGTAAGAATATCGCAGAAATATTACAATAATAATAAGTAAAGGGTAACTTGTTCTGCTTCATTTTTCCAACAACATTAGTTGTAATTTAAATGTGAGGTATTGGTTGAGGCCGTGTCACGAGTAGGATTCGAACCCACAACCCTCGGCTAAATACGCCGCTGCTCTACATTGAGCTAGAGCTGCTCTACCGCAGTGTTGGCTAAAAATTAGTCATGTCTAATGATTAATGATTGATCACTCAGACCGTTAGTCATGATTGGTAGGTAGTAAGTGACTAATTTAGTCATTAGTCACCATATGTGATTGATGATGTGAGAATGATGGATAAATTAGTCACGAGTAGTAATTAAATACGATGCGTGACTAATTTAGTCACGATATTGAATACTACATTTCACAATACTAAATTTTGATAAATCATGTTCAAGTGGGTGCTCATAAATTGAAAAATACACAACTTCATCACTTTTAAAAAATTTTCTAACAGAAATTTATTTCATCAAAACGAAAATCCTTCAACACCATAATTAACAAAAATCAATCTTCCAATTATAAGTAAAACTACGTCGTTATGAAAAGACGAAAAATAATGATAATAATAATAAAATTTAAAAAAAACCTAGAACCAGCTACGCTATGAAAAGTAAATATGTTTACATAACTGATCAATGGAAAAAATATTTCTTTGAATTAAAGTTTATTCCACTTGAAAGGAGAGATTTCTACATTAGGGGTCTTGATTGTGATAAAATAGACATGCAGAATAATGTGTAACATTGGTTTTTGTTTATGATAACACTTTTTCAAGGTTGGCCTTGAGCACGACTCTCATTTCAAAATTTTTATCCGGAGTATGTTGGATTTTGATAAGTTGGTCATTGTAGCCAGAGTTTGGCAAAATCTAACTAATTCAATCATGGTTAAGAATTTTGATTGAATTAGATAGATTTTGCCCAACTCTGTTCTACCGTGACTAGCTCAAGTGGTACAGAAGCGGCGTATTTAGCCGAGGGTCGTGGGTTCGAATCCCGCTCGTGACCCTGACTTTTTTATTTGAACCAATACCTTACGTAAAGAGTAATTAATTGAAAAAAGTTATTCGGTCAATCGGACCACGAACTCTAATGAATTAGTTGTAATTATAAATTCAATTAATTAAGTTTTTAAGTTGAGATAAAAAAAAGTCAGTATCACGAGCGGGATTCGAACCCACGAATTTCGGCTTGATACGCCGCTTCTCTACCACTTGAGCTATCGTGACTTCGATCCCCTCGGGCACTAACTTCCCATCTCAACCGCACCTTTTTGGAATTTTCCCTCCTTTTTGCCATTTTTCAATTGTCATTTTCATCTCAACAGTAATTATAAACTAAAAATTTATATATAAATCATTTCATGCCTATCTGATGTATATTAAACTATACGGATATATATTTACTGTTGAACATCTTGAGGTAATATTTAATTTTTCTTGAAGGAAAACTTTTCCATCTATATAAAAGGTAATGTTGGCCTGTACGTGTAGTATAGACGGAAAAACTACTGAACCATTTCCGCTGGAAATTTCACCGTTTGGACATTTTAAGGTCAGGACTGCTTGGAGACCATATGAAAGTCAGGTTAAATAAAAATAAGAGACGGCAGGATTTAAAAAATTATATATGCAAGGATGTTGTAGCATCTATTTTTCGTTTTCTTTCCAGATAGCGACCTCTTCGGCTTTCGATTTAGTTACGCGTCTCCAGAGTCTTTCGAATTCCGACTCGGTATTTGGAAACACTAGTGAATTGGTTTCGCTGATGCAAAGAAACATCATTTTATTTTTGCTGCCAGTATCTTTAGAAAAGGCAGCAGCGGTGTAAGTGGGAGAACCGATAACCGACCTTGTGGCCTGACCGTCCAAAGATTTTAACCTCGAATACTCTGGATCCCGGTATGGTCTAGAGGAAAAATCTAATCTAAGATTCTAAGCCTAACCATCAAAAATGAGAAAGTACTTTGAGGGATTTAAATTGATTAAGTGTTATTGTTGAACGGACATGTCCGACACCAATTCTGAAGTTAAGACCAGATGATCGTTTGTGTGTAACAAATAGAAAAACATGTTAAAAATAGAATTAGATACATGGAAACTATGCACAATACTGTAGTCTACTAGCTGGTGCTAATTTAATTTACTACTCATCAAAATCAAATACGCACTTTGTTTGCAATCATACTATCAACATGTTCACCATCAAATCCAAATTAATTATGGGAAAAGCCAAATGGAATCAGCAAAAAAGTCGTATATCCAAGAGCATAGCACTGAATTTAAATGTTTGTTTCTTAGTGACCTGTTGTTGCATAATTTGTTGAAGTCGTGAGGAGCGGTGAAGAATGAGATAGTTTAAAAAAACACTTTTTTTCTTTTTTTGCCCACATTTTAACCTTTCAGCCGGGAACACACCCGATGCAACGCTATGCCACGCTACCCGATGCCTTGTCACGTTTTGGTAGGGTGTGCACGTTCAGTCCCACAGCTTGTAACACAAAAATCACTAAAACAATCGCAATGCATTATTTCGAGCAAAACCATGTAATAAATTGTTAGTTAAATTTTATGAGCACAACCATGTAATAAATTGTTTGTTAAATTTAATTGTTTTAAATAAAGTTATTCTGGTGTTTTGATAAATTTTCTTCTTAACCATCATCATTAAATAATTTTTATAAAAACTTATGAATTTTTTATCGCTTTTAATTTGGTTTACATTAACCTAGGAATGTTGTAATTAATTTAACGACAAAATTACATATACTTAGTTTGAAATGAACTACAAAAAATATAGGTGTCCTGTTTTGGCGATACTCGACGAAAATGGTATAATTGTATGAGCAATACCATGAAATAAATTGTTAGTTAAATTTTATGAGCAAAACCGTGTAATAATAAATTGTTAGTTAAATTCATTATATCAAAAAATGGTATTCCCATGCTTTGATCAAGTTTCTACCAAACCATTAATTTTTTTTTTAATAAAAATTAATGCATTTTTTGCAATAATACATATAGTTTGAATAAAAATATGAGTGTCCGGTTCTTTTGTCTTTGACTGTAGTCGATGCTACCCGACGAAAATCAGGACAGTGGGGATCGCGTAGCGTAGAGTAGGGTAGCGTTGCATAGCATCGGGCAGATGTGCACAGGGGTAATACAATCATATGGAAAAATGGACTTTGGATTTGCGTCGGGTAGCGTCGCATGACGTCGCATTTAGTAAGTGTGTTCCCGTCTTTATTCGGGTCTTCTTCAAGGCTTGGATAAATTACAAAACATACGTTGATTGGAAAAAATACAATTGAAGATGTAAATATAAAATTTGAACCAAGTGTTTCACACTCACATAAAGTGTGGTGCTATTCTTGCAGTCCCTTATTGGTTGTGTGTGAAAGCATTGAATTTATATTCTGCTGATTTTTTTATGGTTGTGACAGGAGATGCGGTAAATCTGGGTGACACAAATTAAGTAAATTTCTCTCATCAGAACATATTAAAATAACTTTTAAAAATCATAAAACAGTACACACACTTTCGTCCAGACAAAGTCCCAACAGCTACAACCTGCAAATCCGATGTAATTTATCAAATTAATTGTCCAGCTACATACTTTAGAATTACATCGCAATATCTATAAAAACGGAAAAAGGAACACATATAAGACTGTAAAACACCAAAAACCAATCCAACAGCATTGGCTATACAGGCAAAGACACAGCATTACGTACGGAACAGATACTTGGAAACCCAGCCGTACTTAGAGGAATTAAACTATTAAATCTTAATTTTATTTTTCCTTTTCCTCCGTTATCGTCCTTAATAATTAACTTAATTTCCAATATTGAATGACGAATCACAAATCCAATCTAGAAAATCCGCAATCTCGACCTTCTTTGAGTTAAATAAAACCAAGAAAGAGATCAAAGAAATTTTCCCAGATTTACGTGCCTTTCACAATCATAAAAAAACAGCAGAATACAAATTCACGTTGTGCAACCCTTCCACACAATACCAATATGACACGACAGGAATAGTACCAAACTTTATGTAAGTATGAAATACCTGGTTCAAAATTTATATTTACTTTTTAAATTTTTTTTTTCCAATCAACATATATTTTGTAATTTTTCCAGGCCCTGAAGATGGCCCGAATAAAGGTCGAAACGTCGGCAAAAAATTAAAAAAGGTGTTTGTAAACTACCTCATTCTTTTCCGCTCCTCACGACTTAAACAAATAATGAACTTAAAGTTACAAAAGTGATTACAATTTATAATGGGCAAAATAAAACTCTTTATAATAGTTCCTGGTCTGGATAATGCTCCTCCTAGTATGTATAATGTGGGAGAGTTATGAGCAGACAAAGAGCTGAGTTCATAGTCAACCCTGTGCTTGTTTGTACTTCTTTTTCTTGTATTTCACGTATATTAGTCGTAAACGAGAGCCATTTGATCGTCTCGATTTGGTCACAGACTCTCTCCGTTTAAATGCATGCTACGTTGTTACCTTAAAACGCTAACCTCTCTTTTGTAATTCAGGCTGTCAACTACAGAATGAACACAAAACATAAAATAATTCATCACCAACCAAAACAAAAATAGAAGTATGGTTCCCACAGTCCTACAGAGTAATGGACATGCCTCTAGGTAGGTCGAATCAACTCTTTTCTAGCTAATAATTTACATTACTCTCCAGACGTCATACACTGAAGAGTTGGGCAAAATCTAACTAATTCAATCATGATTAAGAATTTTGATTGAAGTTTAATCATGATTGAATTAGTCATGAGTAAATTAATCTTTATATGATTTAATCATAATTAATTCAATCATGAGGTATGACTAAATCATATAATGATTAATTTACTCATGACTAATTCAATCATGATTAAAATGCTAAATCGTGGTTGAATTAGTTTGATTTTGCCCAACTCTGACTACAATGACCAACTTACCAAAATCCAAGCGACTCCGGATAAAAATTTTGAGATGAGAGTCGTGCTCAAGGCCAAACTCTAAAAACTGTTATCATAAACGAAAACTAAAGTTACATAATTGTTCTACATGTCTGTTTTATTACAACCAAGACCCGTAGATGGTGTATATTCCAAATAATGTAGAAAACTCTCATTTTAAGTAGAATAAATTTTAATTCAAAGAAATATTTTTCCATTGATCAGTTATGTAAACATATTTACTTTTCAAAGCGTAGCTAGTTCTAGGATTTTTTTATTTTATGTTATTATTATTATTATCATTATCATTATTTTTTGGCTTTTTATAACGACGGAGTTTTACTTATAATTGGAATATTGATTTTTGTTAAATAAGGTGTTGAAGGATTTTCGTTTTGGTTCTGTCAGAAATTTTTTTAAAAGTGATGAAGTGTATTTTTCATTTTTTGAGCACCCATTTGAACATGATTTATCGAAATTTAGTCATGACTAACTTTATTGTGACTAATTAGTCATGCCTCGTATTTACTTACTGATTTAGTACTAGTCATGACTAATTTAGCCATCAATCACATATGGCGATTAATGACTAAATTAGTCACTTACTACCAATCATGACTAACGGTCTGAGCGATCAATCATTAATCATTAGACATGACTAATTTTTGCCCAACACTGATACACTGCCCCAGAATGCTCGATATTCCTCGCGTTGGTTAAACAGCTCCAATACATCTAGTAAATAAATTTAAAAAAATATCCAAAGGGATCTTTCCATCTCTCTTGGAAGACTCAGGGTTTTCCTTTGGAAAACATCATTATTTATATAATAACTCTTTTATTCACACCTCGATTTGAAACACCCTCGTTTTACAATTGAAATCCTTTTCCCCTAATGGAAATAGCCTGGGAGAGAGCGTTTTAACTTGACTGCCGGTACAGAAAGGTCGGTTTCCATTTTATGATAAATAATTTACTTCTATTGTATTTATTTATAAAGAGTTAAAATCCCTCGGCTCATTCTTTATATCCCGGATAGGCTTTGTCTTATTCCATTACCAATACGATTTCATTGGGCTCTTTGGAAACGAAAAGGAAAATCACTAAACCTGAAAAGCAATACTAATTATATAAATAATGAAATAATAATAGTTAATTGTATCAGTAAAACCTAAAAAGTGGTCAAGTAACCTCATATAAGACTAATAACTGCTCCAACAACTTATTCTATACAAGATATAATAATTAATAATAAAAATTAAGGTATATTTCAAAATATAATAGATGGTTAGTAGGTATATTATTATATTTGTACTAATGCCACCAATTTTTTGCATTTAGAGCAAAAGGTAATATCGATACCATTTAGCAAGGAAATTTTATTTGACATAATTTTACAAGACAATTAATTAAGGTTTTTAGTTGAGATGAAAAGAAGTTAATGGCACGAGAGGATTCGAACCCACGACCTTCGGCTAGATACGCCGCTGCTCTACCACCTGAGCTATCGTGACCTCGATCCACTCGGACATCAACTCCCCATCTCAACCCCACCTTATGAGTTTTCCCTCCTTTTGCCATTTTTCAAATGTCGTGTAAT